>NC_052047.1:90761633-91061633 GCF_903992535.2 Arvicola amphibius
TATACTACACATACATAAAAGAAAAGAACACCCATGATCTTTTTTCTCGTCTCGATCATATTTAAGACAAGGAGCTACATAAGATGTTATTCTGCAATTCTAAAACTTTTTAGACAGATCTGTTCCTTTTTCGAACTTGGTTCATAGTTATACATAAGCATTTTTGTTTGTTATATTTGTAATAAAAATGCCATCTCAAATAAAAGAATTTAGGACTTAAAATACTAGCAGGGAGAGAATAGCTTGATTCCTCTACTTCAGAACATAAAGAGATCAGTGATTGACAGTCACTGACAGGGGACATTCATAGACCTTTCTGGCAGCCTCACCATCATCTACATTAACCACATGTGTGCCTGAAGCCAACAGCTTTCATTTAAAGGTTTCCATAAATAAAATATTACGTTCCTAGGGAAAAATAATCCCAGGGTAATTTTAAAATTAACAATATGACCTGCTCAAATGTTTCATTTTCTTCCATTTTTGTGGAATGAGATAGACTCCATACATGTGCCACATACAGCAACCATTAAAGGAGATGTAAGAGAGCCAAAACACACAGACCCTTTTTCATCTGTGTTTACTCGTGCCAAGAAATTCCCTTGAAGACTGGGTTATTTAGCATCTACCTTTAACACATCTACCACGTGCCTGGCGTAGCTCCATCTGTCTTTGTACTTCAGCTGAGAAACACTGTACAGTGCATGTCTCCCCATGAGGTTTTCTCCAGTGTACGTTGTCAGGCATGCATTGAAGCTACTCTAAAATCCTGGCAGACAAGGAACTTCTCAGGTACACAGTAGTACGCATCCAGGACTCCCCACTCCTCTGATAATCCTTCCCTCTTACCCAGAAAGACAGTCTGTTTTCAGACTCCCCTTTGAACCAATCCAGTAGAGTAAGGGAGAAGTTTGATCAAAAATTTTAAAGGAGAAAGAAGAAACGGAGACTTGAAATCATGACTCCAAGAAAACAAAAACAAGTTTTTCATGGAAATGAGTTGAAAGCAGGGAAATGAACACTTTTGAAAACGGCACCCAATAACCCGTCAAAGAAACCATTGTTTCAGAACTGAAAGAGATCTCAGAGAACAATAATACTGCAAAACTTACCACTCCCACCAAGGAAATATAAGATAAAAGGCCCAACGTTTATTTAAAAGTTCAAAGACCGTTTTCCATGTTGGTTTGCAGAAAGCTCTCGACTCAGACCTCCCGCGGGGCCAGCAACTTTACTCAACAGGATTTTCTCTTGTCCCACATCGCCTTTACACTCCTCCAGCTGAAACTTATGAGTTACTCAAACTTTCACAATGCTCATTGCATTTTGACACAAAGAAGGAGGGATTCCACAATCTATGTCAACACAGTTTATTGGAAATTAAATTGAGGAATATAGGATGGTGGCTTGGGGAGAATGGCAATGGTTGAATGGTTCTTTGTGAAATACAAGTTGATAGTTGATAGTTGCTCACATTTAAGATTTTGGTCACTGACATAAGAAAACTTTAGTACTGGCCAGATAGCAAGAAGTCAAAGACATGAGCTGCTTTTCTGCTCAAGGAGAAGGGAGGAAATAAACAGGCCCTTGAGATAAGAATGTTCCTCCATATATTTTATCTTCAAGTTTGTCAAGATGTTACAGGATAAATACAAAAGTCAACTTCCTAAATGTACAAAGGCACACATGTGTGCGCATGATGGGTCAAATGAGAGGAAGTGCTTAAGCCTGTTGGGTCCTTATACATTACTATTAGGACAAAGGCAATGTTTTCCCTCTCTTTCTTTTGGTATGTGTGTGTGTGTGTGTGTGTGTGTGTGTGTGTGTGTGTGTGTGTGTGTGTGTTTTGTGTGTGTGTGTTTGTGTTAGGCTTAGGGGAAAAGTTAATTTTAAAATACAAAGAAATCTGCCCAAAAGATTAAAACGTCATTTCCACTGCCACATTTATGTGTAGCCCCTTATCACTGTTTTCTAATACAGATAAGAAGGCAGATCCCTGCTACCAGCCTGAGATCCATGGTGCACTGCGTGCAAATTTCCAAAAATAGTAAACTCATTACTTCTGCATATATCAAGGCTTCTAATAACTTTAATATCTTTTCTTGAATGTTAAAGTTTCCTTGAATTTCTCCTCATATCTTCTAGTTCTGCCTTTTAGAATATATGATCGAGATATTTGCCTCTTTTCTCTAAATAGCTTCTCAAGATGCTAAAGTCCACTCTGAGCCAACTGTGACCCTTATGGGTTGAGCACAGAGAAAAAAGACCAAGACTGATGGGGAAAGGAGGGAGGAAGGCCATTTGTTCCCACGACTTTGGGTGCCGTTCAGCTTGCCCTAGTCCTCATTTTCACTTTTACTCCCTTCTCTAAGCCACAGGCTTGTTAGAAATGTCTGCCTTTTCCAAACCTAGTTTTGCTAGTTTTATTGTTGTTATGGTTGACCTTTTGCTTCGGTCTCTTCTTCATCCCTATGGTATTTGGAGAGCATAAATAGGGTTAAATCTCTGCCACTGAGCCACACCCACTGGGAAACATAATCTCTATATGGCAGTCCTTTGAAATTTATTTAGACTTGTCCCATGGCCAGAACATGACTATTTTCTTTCAACATTCTCTCAGTACATACAAAAGCTGTGTTTTCCATACAGTGGTAAGCATTTTTTTCAAAGTTTTTCCCATGTTATTTATTTTGTCTTCATTTTTGAATAATGTATGGTGATTCTTTCAGTTCCTGGGAGAAATTGCTAAAATCTTACCATAATTGTGCTTCATTATGTTTATATTTAGCTTTTACTTTATTTATGATTAAATGCTTTTAAATTTAGAGTTTCTATGTTTCCCTAAAACTTTTGTTGTAAGTACTATTCCTGATTTATTCCTTAGTGATTTTTCCCTTAAAGGCAATTTTATCCAATGTTAAAATTGCAAAGCTAAACTTTTTCTGGTTAATATTTGTATAGTATTTTTTATCTCTTTTTTCTTTAATATCCATACACTTACAGTTGAATTATGTTACTTGAAACAGTATATTCATTTTCTTTAATTACATGATTATTTAATAATTATCATCATCATTATTATTATTGCTAGTGTATAATATGAGCATCAGGGTGGGAACGTTGTGAGATCAGGTCTCCCTTTTGCATGGGTTCCAGAAGTTGAACTCCTGTCCTCAGCTTTCATAGAAAGCATTTCTGATTGCTGAACTGTCAGGCTGCTCAGTTTTTGTGTTTTAGAGCTAGCATGTAGTCCAGTTGTAGTCACTAATTAATATGTGCGAAACCCGAAACAACTACCATACCATCTGCCATCTACATTGCCTGCACATTTCAACTTCTTCTCCTTCTTCTTCTTTTCTTTTGTGGGTTTCCGAGACAGGGTTTCTCTGTAGCTCTGGCTGTCCTGGAACTCACTCTGTAGACCAGGCTGGCCTCAAACTCACAGAGATCTGTCTGCCTCTGCCTCCTGAGTGCTGGGATTAAGGTCAAAAGTAAGAGTCACAAAGACACTTTGAAAAAGCTGTAGGCCGTTAATGAGTTGGGGAACTAATGCCAAGTTGCACCCAACATTTAGTACTGTGCTTAAATTTAGTGGGAACTAAATCTACTTAATGTTAGAAGAACAAGAATACAACTGGTTTCTATAATTAGGAGGTCACCAAGCCATGCTTGTTATAATTGGCACTGCCATAGCCAGAGGCTTGTGTCACATCGAGTGATGATTACCTAAAGGAGAAAGCCAAGAATGTGTTTGCTTTGGGACCAAAACTCAAGTCATGCTTGCTCGTGGGAACTCAGAAGGCTCCAGAAGTAGAGTTGGTCTCCATTCAGCTTATAACTTGCCAGAGTTTGATTTGGGGCTCAGGAACTGGCCAGTGCCAAGACACCCACAAAACACAGTTAGATACAACACATCCCATGATCAGTAGGATCAGAATTATAGCCAAGACCATCCTTTTTTTATTATTGGTTTTACTGAATGCTACATTTTTCTCTGCTCCCCTCCCTGCCTCTCCCCTCCTTTCAGCCCTCTCCTATGGTCCCCATGGTCCCAATTTACTGAGGAGATTTTGTCTTTTTCTACTTCCCATGTAGATTAGATTCATGTATATCTCTATTAGGGTCCTCTTTGTTGTCTAGGTTCTCTGGGATTGATATTTGTAGGCTGGTTTTCGTTGCTTTATGTTTAAAAACCACCTATGAGTGAGTACATGTGATAATTGTCTTTCTGGGTCTGGGTTACCTCACTCAATATGATGTTTTCAAGCTCCATTTATTTGCCTGCAAATTTCAATATGTCATTCTTTTTTTCTGCTGTGTAGTACTCCATTGTGTAAATGTACCACATTTTCCTTATCCATTCTTCAGTCAAGGGGCATTTAGGTTGTTTCCAGGTTCTGGCTATGACAAACAATGATGCTGTGAACATAGTTGAGCACATGTCCTTATGGCATGATTGAGCATCTTTTGGATATATACCCAAAAGTGGCATTACGGGGTCTTGACGAAGGTTGTTTCCTAATTTTCTGAGAAATTGCCACACTGACATCCAAAGGGGCTGTACCAGCTTTAATTCTCACCAGCAATGCGGGAGTGTTCCCTTTTACCCACAACCTCTCCAGCATAAGTTGTCATCAGTGTTTTTTATCTTGGCCATTGTTACAGGTGTAAGATGGAATCTCAGCATTGTTTTGATTTGCATTTCTCTTATGACTAAGGATGTTAAACATTTCCTTAGATGTCTTTCAGCCATTTTAGATTCCTCTGTTGAGAGTTCTCTGTTTAGGTCTGTAATCCACTTTTTTATTGGATTATTTGTTCTTTTGATGACCAATTTCTTGAGTTCTTTGTATATTTTGAAGATCAGAACTCTGTCTGATGTGGGGTTAGTGAAGATCTTTTTCCATTCTGTAGGCTGTCGTTTTCTCTTGTTGACCATGTCCTTTGCTTTACAGAAGCTTTTCAGCTTCAGGAGGTCCCATTTATTAATTGTTTCTCCCAGTGTCTGTGCTGCTGGGGTTATATTTAGGAAGTGGTCTCCTGTGCCATTGCATTCAAGTGTACTTCCCACTTTCTCTTCTATGAGGTTCAGTATGGCTGGCTTTATATTGAGAAGACCATTCATTTTTAATCAATATTTAAAAATAATGACCAACCTTATAGGACAAATTTGAATTGCCACACAGAATGGCTTTTATTCCTAGTACCCAGCCACTCAAGAGCCAAGACTGATATTTTAAAATACAGTCACACTCCCCAAGGTTGCAGTTGGACCACTGACAGTAGTATCCCCTATTCTAGGGCACCTTTCCCCAAGCACATCTGGGAAGTAATTGTGTTTGAGAAAGAAACAAAAACGAGTTCATCTGGGTATGATACCATCACACAGATGCCTGAAAATATCCCAACACTAAAATATTTATCTGTAGGAAGTGTTGCTTTAATCCTCTGAGTGCAATCAGTTGCACTTGCCCAGTGCCCGAAGAGCACTAAAGAATGAGCATGTGGGCCTCTGTCTTCTTTTCTTCTGTTTCGACCTATAACTTATGGGTACATCTGCTGGGTGAATAGTACAGAGAAATAGCAGGTTAAGCATCATGTGACCCCACATGAATGGTTTTCCTTCCACATTTATGAATGATACACTGAGCCCCATCTAATCAGCTTGTGTTTGGAATCTATTGTTCCATGGAAAGCTAGGTGAGCAAGGGTTCATCTTCCGTGCAAATCCATCCTCATTGCTGAAGAAGCAATCCCGATACATGCATCACTTTTTAACCATGGAAACAGTGTATTACAAGACTCTGCTAGAACATGGTACCGTGCCAAAGATTTCCAGGACACTGGATTTGGTCACTTCCTAAAACAAAGGCTGAACCATCAAGAGGGCTGAAGCTGATCTTGATGATGTTTTTGTTTATCACTTAAAGCACACCAAATTGTTATCTATGCTTTGCCAGAAGTGATAAGAATCTAGAGCTATAAATCTCCTGCTGGCCACAATGATGACAGTTCCCCTCTGTTAGTAAATATCTTTTTTCTCCACTAGAACTGCTTAGCTCTAGTGAATTCTAGCTAAAGGGTGAAAAGCCAATTGGAACTGGGCATGTTGCCAGATAAATCTGATCCTGGCTCTATAAAGGAAGCAAAATGGGAACTAGAAAATCTTTGACAAAAATGGTTGATAAGTGGCTAAAGACCGGGGAAGGAAGCAGAAAGCATAGAGAACTAGAAATCTAACTGTAAGCAAAAGAAAGACACAGGGAAGAACCCAGGTATGACATGATTAGCAAACCTCTAATCCTGGGGAAAATGTTAAAGTATAGATGTCTGCAACTCAACTTTTGCTACCCACGTTTGTGGGAGAAAAGTCTGTGGAGAACTAAATCAAAGAAGGAGCAAAGGGGAGCCTGGAATTTGAACATGGGCTTCCTGCAACATCAGGCAGCTCTGCCTTACCTGTCACTAGCATCCTCCTTCCTTGCCTGTCAACTGTAGGCAGTAGTCTGTTTTTGTTTCCTGAGGTGTCCTGGAGTAATCCGACTTCTTAAGACACTCTTCCTGTATAGAAAATATTTATCTGCTTTATGCCAATTTGTATTAGAGCTTTCATAAATGTCTACACAATGCTATATTAATTAGTATACACTCTCCTCTAAGTAGATTTTAATCAGCAACATTAGTGGATTCCCAGGATTATAATTACCAGCAGCCACTATTAGATAAGACAGAGGCAGAGCAACAATGTCCTCAGCTCTTGCTAAGAAGTTCCTACCTCCTCCAATAATTTTGAAAATAAAGACCCTCCAAATCCCTAAGTCCCTCATCCATCAACTCCTTCCACTGAAAGTTCACTGAGGCCACAGTCCTAGGTCACATGAGCAGCCACAGAATCAGTCACTTCAACTGCCTTCCTCCTCTCTTTAGTCTGCAGCGCCTTCCTCAAAATTAGTCCAGAGTCACTTCTTAAACTCAAGTGACCCAACGTGGTACTACTGAGCGCTTATACTGCATGTCATTCTTGCCCATAAAACACGCTAAAGTGACTCCATGTCGTGGTAAGTTATCAAATTATGGAAAGAACATTGCAGAGATTAAAATGTTGCATAAGAGAGAGAGAGCAACATGAGTCAGGGATTTGGAAACTATGAGTCAGAATACAAGGGAAGGAGCCAAAACTGGAGAACAAAGGCCTAAGCAGGGCCTAGGGGACACCCAGTGAATGGACACAATCCCCGTGTTCTGCTTGCAGATAAGGACAGATCTGCAGTGCCACTGACTGGGGCAAGCCTGATAGGAGGCTCAGCAAAGATTGTACTGGATTATTTAAGGCAGCTAAGGTTGTCAGTGTCAAGAATAGAAATACCTACAGTAGTATAAATCACAAGGAGGGAGATGAGAACACTTTTAAGTTATTCTCAATTTATCAAAATGTTTAAAAGTGCCGTGGGATCTTAGGAAGCATGTTCTACTGTTTTGTTCTTGGTAGTGTTAACATTATCCACGGCGTCTCATTAACAGCTGTTGGCTGTAGTGTTCAATACAAACCCTCGAATCCTCCATTTAGGTCTCTGGATTCGGATAGTGACTTGGGCAAGCATTTGCGGAGCACATTCTGCCAGACC
The DNA here is from genome assembly GCF_903992535.2 of Arvicola amphibius. Lineage (NCBI taxonomy): Eukaryota > Metazoa > Chordata > Mammalia > Rodentia > Cricetidae > Arvicola > Arvicola amphibius. The sequence continues at coordinate 90,769,259 of NC_052047.1, forward strand.
CAGCACCGGGCTGAGTCCAACTCCCTGCCATTCTCTTCAGAGTTGCTGGGTCTCTTTCTTGTGGGACTTGCCTTCCACCACCAGATCCTGTATCTCATCACTTTCTCAGGACCCACCTTCTCTGCAAAGATCCAAAGGCTGCTCACTCTGGCCAGCGTAGGCTGAGAGTCCTCCAGACTCAACGGTTTACCCTTGTTCCCACTCAGAAGCAGAGTGTTAATTCTGCCGTGCTCCTCAGGCCTCCCTGCTACTCTGCCTTATGAATTTTACTTCCATAAGCTACAGTACTGGCAGTACTGGTCCTACTTTTGGTAAACCCTGAACACCAAAGTAATGATTCATTCATCCATTAATTGGGTAAACATTTACTAAAAAAAAAAAAAAAAAAAACCTATCACATTCCATGCACTATAGTAAGCAGGGGAAATGAGGAAATGAGCTTCACTGTCAAGGACAAATGATGGATAATTAAAAACAAAAACAAAAATTCCTTTCCCCAGAGCATTTGTTCCTAGATTCTCAGGAAAACATGGCTGACCTGAGTCATTTTCCTGTTAAATAAAGCCGGGCTTTGCCCACGCAGATGGCCTCCCAAACAGATGTAGGAAGTGAGTTCTGCTCACAAACAACAGAGGTTCCTGCAATAGCAGTGATTGCGCCGCCCTGGAGTGGTGACAAACTGTCACCCTGAGTCTTCTGACAACAGACATGCAGGGAAAAATGCACAAAAAAGTTTAAAGATGTTTAATGGTTTAATGTGCCTTTGTGTGAGTGTATAAACAAGCAATAATAGGATCTTCCAAACAATAGCATTACGGCACTTAAATAGATACTATAATTGAAGACAGTCCACAGAAGTTCAGTCTGCTGGGATTCTTTAGCTTTAAATAAACTGCTAAATATGAGGGCTGGGGAGAATAAATACTCTACACGGTGGTTAGAACGACACACACGTAGGTGACACTGCCTCCAGGTCATGGAGGTTATGCGTTTAGTATTTCTAAGTGCAGGTCAAAGGAACATTGCATCCACCAATTCATGCTCACGAGATGAAGCCAATTCTATCACAGCTTTTTTGTTTTAGATAGAGAAAAAAATAAGGTAGTTGGAGTGGCATAGTAGTGTATTTGGGTCTTTGCTTTTATTAAATGACTGTAACTCACTGAATATTTTTTATTACATAATTCTTTTCAGAAGCTAACTAGAGCAGACTCTTAGAAAGGAGCCTTACAGGTTTGTATGTCTAAAACCTATTTCATGATACATTGATCCCAGGGGAAACGTCAGTCGGTTATCAAAGCAAATGATGGGAAAATAGGAAGGAACTTGCAGGACACCCAGCATGTGATGAGGTGGAGGCAGTTTGCACAGAGTGCTTGCAAAAAGAAAAGCCTCCATCACTGGCGAGGCCTCTTTCAGCAGTGCCAAGCCGGCCTGAGAGTCCTTGATCTCCTGCCAGCATGGACAGAGGGAGCTTGCCACAGTTGGATCTACCAGGACTCTGTCTCTCAGGGCTGTTATCACGGCAAATGTTGGCAGATGTTCCTGACATAAAACAATAGGAATTCTGCTGTCATTTCTGCATTAGGGAGTCATAAAGCTCCAAAGAATCCCAGTAGAAAAGGTTTTCATCAAGTGCATTTGAGGAAATAACGAGGCACGAAGGGGAGCAGCTGACTTCACAGTACGGTCACTGCTCCGTGGCCTTTCACCTCGAAAGGGCCCTTTGGGGTAGATTGGAAAACAGCATCATAGTGACAGCGTTAATGCATTTCAAAACAACAGCAACGAAAAAACCTTGTTAATGTTTAAAACCAGGTGCCAAGAATTTTGTGTCAAAGAAAGCCTTACCAGGTTTATCCAATGGGCAGTCGTGCATCAATCACTGGAACATCCTCATTCTCTTGCCCTCTCTTTCTGGACAGAATATCTCCTATTGCTCCAGGCTAAGTGGAGTGATTATCTCAGAATGATTTCTTATAAAATGAATGGCTTACTTTATGGTTTTGCTTAGCCTGAGTGCAACAATTCAATTCTCCTTGAAATTACAACAACAAAAAAAGAAAATTCCAAACAAAATAACACAAAGAACCACTTTCTGCTTAGGTGGAAAACAGAAAGCATAGTTAATTCTCATGGCTGAAAATTGATTTCTTTTAATTGATTCTCAGCCCAACACCTTGGGTCTCCCACAGTGATGGTCAAAAATTCACTCCCCAGCAAGTCTATCTTGGTTATGAAGAGATGGTCATCTAGAAATTACATGTTTTGTGACATTTTATTGAAGCTTAGTCTTCAGTTGTTAGAGAATAACAAAACTATGTAGCCCCCGCTTTGAAATCTATCTTCCTGGTGGCTATGTGATTTCTGAATGGCTGTGAAGGATATAGACAAGGCAAAATTAATTCTACCTACAAGTGGCAGTGAATGGTCACACAAATCCCTACCACACTTTTGTCAGGAACAGGCTCTCTAAGTTGTCTTCCTTGGTAAGTGCCCCTCTTTGCTAAAACTGAAACTTGCTTCCCACTGAAGCACATGTAGCAATCATTCAAAGTAAAATCTCTTAGGAGACTATCTATTTTAACGACACTAACATAGCTGTCCTAGAAGAATAGTATCAAATTGGTGCTTTTCATTTTGAGTTTTGTAATGAAAACTTTATATATACATGTTATTCTGACATTTGAGTAAAAGACACCAGAATCAGAAGAGAGACTATACAATAATAAGATTTATAAGACAGTCTTTCAAATTCAAAAGCATTTGATAGCAAAAGTAGGAGTCATGCAATCTAATTTAATTCTCTCTCTCTCCTTTTATGTAAGTGTATCTACACATGTATGTTGCTGGTGATGGTACCCAGAGCATTACATATACAAAGAAAGTGCTTTACCAATGTGCTATATTCTAGTCTCATTTTACTTATAGTTTTGAGACAGAGTCTAAGTTGCCAAGGCTAGACTTGAACTTCTCCTGTAGCCCAGGCTAGACTTAAATTGGAGATCCTCCTGCTTCAGTCTTACAAATAGTTGTTGTGTGTTCTCATAGGTATCCCTATCTAATAAAAGTATAAAACTGTCTTAGAGAAGCACTCATGCCTACTGGGAAAGTAATGGATGATAGATAAAAGGAAGAAGATGGAGTAAAAGGAAGTAAGATAGGTATAAGAATTACTAGGACTTCGTAAATCTCAGGTGTACACACTGGTAGTTCTGAAAATATTTTACAAGCATTTGAAATATCTTTTCACTTTAAATATCTCCAACATTATAAAATTATTTTATAATACTTTTAAAGAATAAAGTAAAGTTTAGTTTAAGAAAAATGAAAAGAGAGCCTCCATAGCTTCACAAACAACTGGAATTCTTTCTGTATTGCATGTCTTTCCCAGATATCGATGAGTGTGCCTCGGGGACCCACAATTGCAGAGAGGACCAAGTGTGCATCAACTTACGTGGTTCCTTCACATGCCAGTGTCTTCCAGGGTATCAGAAGCGGGGCGAGCAGTGCGTGGGTAAGTCCCTGGTGCTGTATTAAGACTCCCATCTTGAGACTCTTTAGACATCTAAACAAAGCCCTTCCAGTTGATTGAAGAATGATACCCAACAGCTTCTTCCTCTTCCAACAATGAACAATATAGTTTCCAGCTACCAAGAGGAACCTTAAGGTTGAAACTATCCTAAATACTAAAGTACTATAGACTAAGTGAAAGCAATAATCTAGTCTGAAAGGAACCATAAAGACAACCGAGAACTAAATTTTTAGTTAGGGGTTGTGTCACTAACATACTGGTGACAGGGACCACTGCACAGCAGAATATGGTGAATGTGATAGATGCTGAGGTCAAATGCCCCCCCACCCCTGTCATTTGAGTCTATGGTTATTTAAGTGCTCTGTGTATCACCGGGTTCAATTGTCCTGTGGAGATGTCACTAGTTCCAACTCAGGAGCTCATGAATGGTAGTGGTTAGCAAATAGGTGGTCCTGTGCCATGTGACTGACTGGGATCATCAGGCAGAGTTAAGAGAGTAGAAAGAAGTGTTTCTCAACCTCCCTAATACTCTTTAATACAGTTCCTCATGCTGCAGTGACCCCCAACCATAAGATTACATCATTGCTATTTCATAACTCTAATTTGCTACTATTATGAATCACAATATAAATATCTGATGAAGGATATCTGATATTCGGCCCCCAAAGGAGTCATGACCCACAGGTTGAGAACCCCTGGTCTAAAGCCTCTTTACACTGCAAGTCTTTGGCAGTGTTTCAAGAGTCTGAGAGGATACCTCCCTGAGGTCTGGGGCCATCTCAGCTTGTGATCATTGCTGGTGCCAGAGTGCCCACAAAGAGTCCAGTACACATAGTAGATGACCTGCATACATTCTGAATGAATGAAAGAACACAGTTTGAGGAGGCCAGCTGGCAGGCAGTGAAGTAAAACAGCACTCTGGCTCACTCAATCAAGGAGCCCAGCAGAAGTCACGAACCACTGTGATTGGCTCCCTCTGCCCATCTGTTTACATGCCTAGACTCTTACCACAGACCAGTGGGAAGACCAGATTTTCTCCTAGGGGCAGAGGATGAGGATTTGGAGACAGCCAGACAGCATCAGCTTCTACCTGAGAATGTGAGCTGTTGACATGGGTTTGTCAGCACTCAGCTCCTTGTAGATCCTGGCTGACTCTGCCTGCCACGGGCTGTGTCTAGGTGCTGGAATGGGTGCCCGGACTCAAGGAAGGACCAGGGTTTGTAAAGCTCGAAGTTACAACACAGAACAAGAGTGCTGGAAAACTCCACAGATGCCAAAGCAAGCTACGCTCTTTGGGTTAGTCAGGAAAATAAACACTGAGGGCCTGAAAGTACAGTAGTAACCTATTCTACTGCAGGGTGAACCGAAGACAATGGCACACTGAGAGGCAGCCTTTATGGGAAAGTGGGAAGATGAGCTCACATCAGATCATGTGTGTACTGACATTGCCCTCACCCACAAAGGTAGTTCTGCTCTCCTCAGAGATCATAAAGGGGTCTCCTCATCATTTCTAGTGCATCAACACCCTCCCTGCCAAAGACAGTTGCACCACAGCTTCTTCTTACTGGTTATGGCTCTGGGCCACACATGTGCACACATTCTTTCCAGAGCAATGAGACCCTCCCCTGCAAAACCCTACTGCACTATTCAATCCCATCCCAGTTGCCTCCCCAAGGAGCCATGATCTAACCAAATATAATTAGTCACTCCTCCTTCCAATTAGGATGATGTAGACCATTTTTAGAAATTTCCAATCTGTTGCAGTCTGATACCTATGCAAAGTATAATAAAAAGCATTGTGGCAGTTTCACTTGCCATAGCTAAACATGTACTCTGAGTTCCTGTACTTGTTGTGGATTGACCCAATCCTCCATGGACCACCACAATCAGCAGGGCACTGAGCAGCTTGCTCTCTCTGTCCCTGCTTTATCTTTCTATTACTTATCTTCTCACTATGTGGAGTAACCTGTTTATGCCTGTGTCCCATGCAGACAGATACAGAATATATGGCAGGTGTGACTATACAACCTTATTGCCAAATGCAATGCTATAAAATGAATGTCTTCTAGTTGAAGGGACAGGCACCACTGAGTCATAATATATTCCCCGAGAGTAGACTGTGTACCAGGTACAGTTCTAAATGCTGAAATAGATATAGGATTAGGCCAACAGTTTTTACAGAATCTTTGGTCTGGAGGAGCTATTAGAAAAAAAATCCATACATATTGACTAGCGGTTGCGGCACCTGGCTATCACATAAGGCACTAGGAATCACTATAGACAATAGCTCTTAATTAAAGTAAGGTTCCTCCACATCAAATAATGTAACTGAGCATCTACTATACTAGTCCTTGCTCGGGGCATGAAGCATACAGTAGAGAGCAGACAAATATCTTCCACCTCTACTTCAAGGGAAGAGACAGCTCTTATTTGCCTCAGAAAATAGTGAGAGAGACAGACAAGCAAATAAACATGCATCTCAATATTAAGCAACAACAAAAGTTACAAGGAAGTCTGAAGCAGGATAAGAATATGGGTGGGGACATAAACTGTCATATGTAGTGAGAGGGCCATCCTCCCTGGGTACCAGAAAGCAGATACAAAGGCTCTGCAGATGTCTCTCTAGTTATTTCAGTGTGCTGATTAGCCAGCAGCATTCTGCATCTTTCTAAGAATACCTCCCACTTCATTACCTAGTATGCTCCAGATACATCACCTAGTCTGTACCATGTGAACTCTCCAACCATTCTACCATATGGAATAAGAATCGGAAGCTCCAGAAGCTAAGACATGGAATTGCCAGATCTGAAATTCAAACTCACGTTAGCTTCAAGCCCTTTGAGCACAGCTTTGTTATTTCTTATTCTTTTTTACAGTGGGGTAATGTCACTCTGTGGTGCTGTATTGTATGTACGAAACTGTCCTGTTAAATTACACACGCTATGCTGGAGTTGTCACAGAGTGTAGGCATGAGGTAATGACATTTTATTATGCTTCTCTGCAAGTTCTCCACTGAGCGTTTTATAGCTGGAAATATTTATCAAAGAAGGACACAGGCTGGAACACTTCATCCAAACGTCAGGACATTCTCCAAAGGTCACTTGTGTAGTATCCTCTCCTTTCACAATGTTCTTTCATTTGACCCTCACAAAACTTCCTAAGATACACATAGCAAGCCTTCCTATCATGTTAGGAACAAACACGAAGACACAAATGTTTGGATGGCTTAGCCACTAGCTGACCACAACCCACGTCTTTTCTCTCTCAATTGTAAGCTGTATCTTCATTCTTTTTCCTTTTCCTCACTTTAGGTAAGCTCTTGGCACCCCACTCTCGGCATCCTCCTGGGTGTGTGAAACAATCTTAACCTCTTTCCTCTCTCTACATCTCAATGCATTCATTTACTGCTAACATGGGTTTGTGATTGGTCTTTTGTTTCATTTTGTTTTTGTTTGTTTTTGGTTTGGTTTGATTTGGTTTTTCTAGACAGGATTTCTCTATATAACAGCTCTGGCTCACCTGGAACTCACTTTGTAGATGAGGCTAGCCTCAAACTCACATTGATCTGCCTGCTTCTACCTCCAGAGTGCTGCGATTAAAGGTGTGCACCACCATGCCCTGCTAGGTCTTTCTTCATAATGTTTTACTTAACAGATGGCCAAAGTATATTTAAAATACATGTCTCCTAATTTTAAGAGAGAGGATGAAAAGGGGAGATTGAGGAAGGGAGGGAAGAAGATTATTTTTAACACAAGATCTTCCTGAGATGTTTTCTACATTAGCACCACCGAGAATTCAATAAGTCAACGACTTGGTTCTAGTTTTTTGGGTTTGCTTGTTTGTTTGGTTTGGTTGTTTTTGTTTTTGTTTCAAGACAGGGTCTCACTATGTAGCCCTAAGTATCATGGAATTCACTATATAGATCAGGCTAGTCTCAAACTTACAGAGAACCACCTGCTACTGTCTTCCATGTGCTGGGATTGAAGTCATATACCACTATGTCCAGTTAACACCTTGGTTCTGTGTCTGTGCCATCTACTTAGATATAGATGAATGCGCTGTGCCTCCATATTGCCACCAAAGATGCGTGAACACGCCAGGTTCCTTTTACTGCCAGTGCAGTCCTGGGTTTCAGTTGGCAGCAAACAACTACACTTGTGTGGGTAAGTCCTGTGAGAACCGCTGTCCTGGCAGACCAGCTTCTGCCTAAAGGAATGGTCTGCTGCTTTGTTTCTGGTGTTCTGTGCTCCCATGTGAACTACTTTCCATCAGCTTCCCTCAGGGTCATAAGGCTGAAAAGACAATAACTAATCTGTTTCTTAAAACATATCAGGATAGGAAGGGAAGTAATTTTAAACCTTGGTTCAAGTTCTCCTCCGTGGGGGGGGGGGGGGAGAGAGAGAGAGAGAGAGAGAGAGAGAGAGAGAGAGAGAGAGAGAGAGAGAGAATGTAACTAAAGATTAAAGGATACACATCTTCAATTAGTCAGTGTGTGTGATAGAACGCTGAAGAGGCCAAAGGGTCACTGGAAGTTCAAGTGCATAAACTTTCCACTAAGAGCGCACGTGACCCTTACATGCCTCGTCTCCCTTTTCAGTGTGCAATGTCATGCATGCCACATGATTCAGACCAGCACAACCTGGAAGGAATCTAGTGCAGGAGGGAGGAAAATGCCTTCTTCACCGTATTTTCTGTGTGTTGGAGCATAACAAAACTCTGCATGGGTCTCAAAGGCTTATGCTATAATTGTCGAGGAATTTAACAGAAACCATTTAAAAAGTAATAAATATCCCAGATAACTCTTTACCACCACATGCTGAGAGGTCATATCAGTTCAGGTGTCTTGGAAGAATTATTTATGGATATGGATTTTGAATCTGGACAACATAAGAAAATAGATGCAGGAACATATGTTTATTGGACGCATTAAATTCTTTGGGGGAAATTTATCAGACATCAAACTGTCATTCCAAGAAAAAAATTATATTCTGGTATTTCTAAAAGAAGTGTGTGACCGACTTTTGTCCTTCCAACAACTGTGGCACTGAGGGGGTGTTCTCCAATAGGTGTCCACAGCGGGGGACTACTTACCATCAAATAACACAAGCACAGAAGAGCAAGGCTGAGCCTAAAAACGTGCAGCCCCAGATACACAGAGACAGATGTAGACTTAGATTCTTTCCTTGCAGACATAAACGAATGCGATGCCAGCAACCAGTGCGCTCAGCAGTGCTACAACATCCTCGGCTCCTTCATCTGTCAGTGCAACCAAGGATATGAACTGAGCAGTGACAGGCTCAACTGTGAAGGTACCATTTCCCACATGTCTTAGAGCAAGGGCCAATCTGATTGACGTTTTCTTATACCTGCCTCATAAGTCAAGCCATGTTTATTTGGGACCTGCCTGTTCTGCTGAGGAAAACAAAGTCTTATTCCTACAAATCCTGTTCTTGAAATCTTACAAAGGCAGTACAGTGAAAACCGTGACTTTTGAAATAAGGAGAATTGAGTAGTTGGGACACTAGGTTTTAGCCTGGGAGTGTCTTGATTTTCAAAGTGTGCTCCCGTGGTGGCTTCTGCTGGGAGTTGATGAGAAACTGAGAATCCCAGCACCCATCCACAACACAGAATCTGCACTTTTAGGTTTACAAAGAGCTGGGGTGTGGTAAAAAACCAAGAGACTTGGTTCCTAGTTTTATCCATGCACTGTGTGGCTTGAACACATTTTTAAAGAAGTCAGGGTTGAGGTTTCTAAAGAATAAAATGGTGGTCAGTCAGTGGAAAACGTGACTTTGAAAGTCTAGTGGGTATGCACATCCTGGGTAATTCAGGGGCTTAAAGCATCATGAAAGGGATGCCATCAGCATTTGATGTTCATACCTGCCTCATAAGTCTAGCCATGTTTATTTGGGACCACATAAGTCATAACCCATGCAAAGAAGTCTCAAATCAAGCAAGAGTGTTTAAAACCATAAGGAGTTAGCTTGGAACTGCTGCCTCTGCTGAGCTTAGCAAACTATAGGGTGGTTGCTGATTCTGAAATGCAAAAGATTCTTCCTCAGAAGGCCACGCCAAGCCAAGATGTCACCGCTGCAAAACTGCACAGGGATAGAACTTGAATTTCAACAGTTCAGCAGCAGGGGCACACCATCACTGAAGAGGCAAACATAAATCTGATACCTGATTAGGCCTGCAGAACACAAGATGAAGAGTATCCGCCATTAGCCCACTCACTCAGTCTGCCTAGCATCAGTGACACCTGCTGTAAGAAACCCTCTGCAGGCTGGGAGGGAGAGAGGAGAACGGACATGATGTCACGGTTGGCTCTGCATTTCAGATGGAGCCTTGCCTTGCTTCTGTTTTAGAGTTTGCACTTTTGACATCCTTTAGCTGATCTAAACATGTGTAAGATAAAGCTAGTGGCAGGAAAGTTTCTCAGCTCTGTGCCCCTGTTCTTGTCTGATTCTACAGACATCGATGAATGCAGAACCTCAAGCTACCTGTGTCAATATCAGTGTGTCAACGAACCAGGGAAGTTCTCGTGCATGTGCCCCCAAGGCTACCAAGTGGTGAGAAGCAGGACCTGCCAGGGTAAGCTCACTGTTCTCATAGAGCTGAAGTCAGCAGTAGCGGGGAACAATGTGGAGAAAGTGGCAGGATTCAGACTTTCATTTTTCTATCTTGGTTGTACAATTTGAGTTCCTGACTCATAATATTATTAGAGTACATTTTATGGAAGGGAGATTCAATGGTACCCTGACTTCCTTTAAACCTTAACTTCCTTTCTAAAACTGTGATTTAAATAAACGTTAATGTTTTTAATATAATAATATCTGTGGAATTACACCTTCCAATAATCTACCAAAAAAAGACTCACTTATAAAATACTTCACTCTGAGTTTTGAGTTTAGAGCCCATTCTTACTACTTGAGCTATACATACCTCAAACAAGCCTCAAAGACTCCAACATATCAAAACTCTGAATGAAGTATACATGGAGGGTGGTAGAGGGACTTGCTCTATACCCCGGGCTGCCCCATAGCACCCCAGCCTCTGCCTCATCAGTGCTGAGATTACAGGCATATATATATATATATATATATATATATATATATATATATATATATATATACAGCCAATTCATGTAGAGTTTTAGGTGTTGAGAAAAGCCATACTCATGGTGGATATTAAAATGTGTTTGAATGACTCAAAAAAAGAAAGCAAGCATTGATCCAATAATGGCTAATGACCCTGGGCTCAATTTCAAAAATTAATACTCAAATGGTCCTCATGTCCTTTCAGGAGTGGAAGAGAGAGCTCTCTGCAAACATATAATTCAGAGTCTGACAGAAAGATGGGAGAATATGCACCCCACTCCCCTAACCTTCAATGTTGTACACAGTTTGAAATTTCATTAATGGGAGAAAGATTATCAAATAAAGACAAAAATATAGATGATCCCAGGAAATCCAATATAAACACATTTACTCAAAACAGTGGAGTAAAGCCAAATACAGCTGAACTTAGTGACAGAAAACCTGCTGAGATCTAACTCTGCCGCATACTGTCTGTACAATCTGAACAAGTCACCAGACGTCTCTAAACATTGACTTTCTCTTTTGAAAAGGGGACACACAGGAACAAAACAAAATAACACATTAAATTATTTGCACAACCCATAGTGATTTGATGAAATTTACTTAGCAATGTCAATGAGCAATAGAAAATCTCTAGAGTCCTTTTTACTTGGAATTAGAAAGACTAAACTTGAGGACAGGAAAGATCTTATGTTTAAAGGACCAGATGGAGGGCATGTAGAATCTAGTCTAGTATCACAGTTGTATGGGGGCAGCAGTGAACTCAGAGACCATTCGAAACCTGGGATTTTGCAGTATGGAAACACACCACAGGAGTAGGTATAAGTGTCATTAGAAGGTCATCTCTTGCACAGTGACCACCTCTATAACCCTTCCCAGTTATAGAAACTCTGCAAATGTTAATTGTGGGAAAACATTGCTCTCTAATGATCTCACATAACCCTAATTGAGATATGAATATTACATGCAGGGAAATATTAGCCAGTCGAATACTTCAACCAATTCCCCTGGAATCATCAAACAAATGTCTGTGTGCTTCCAATCACAAGTGAATTTGATAGTCAGCAAAGACAGACTCAAATAAATGCATAGTAGGATCTTATTTGTCTGGGCTTTGTCTTCAGGAATATTTCTGTTATAATTAGGGGTAAAAATGCATTGAAATCAAGCGAGGGTTCACAGTGCTGTTATGTTGAAAATACCTAGCAGCAAAATGCTTGGCTATGCAAAACATCTTTTTGTCATGCAGACTTCACTCTTCTAGCATGTAAAGCAATTGTTTCACTCTACTGAAACCCCAGCATCATTTGTAAGGATGGATTAAAAGCTAACGTACTTGAATTATTAGCTTCTTCCAAGTGTAAAGGGTCTGTTATAAATGTTCTCATGATCATAAGATCGCAAAAGTCAGAGCAGTGTGCATGTGTGTATCTAGAGAGGATCAAAATAAGATGTACTTACTCAAATATATCAAATATTTTAATATCGTTTCTTCATGAAAATTTCTCCAGAATGATATAGGTGTTGATTGTGCTAGCTCCTATGTTACTGGAAGTAATAAATGAAGTCACAGCCTCGTTTCCTTTCGCTACTGCCACACTCTCCATCGTGTGAACCAGTCTTAGTCTTCCTGTAGCTGAATGCCACCTTCATTGTGCAACACGCTGGAAATATTTAAAGGATATGTCAACAGTTACTTCGAGGGAATCTTGACGTTTTGTCTTTAGCTAGAGTCAGGCCATGAAGACAGTTTGTATAACTTGTTCTCAGAAACTGTAGCTTTTCCAGTTTCTTCCTGGATTGAAGAAAAAATTTAGCCAGCTGGAAATGAAAAGAACAGGTGTTCTTCAAAACAAGGCATAGAATTATTCTCACAATAGCACCCTTTCTGTTATTTTATGACCTTGAACTTACCCTCTGTTTTTCCTCCATAACCAAGATCTCCTTGTCACCTAGCTCTTCACAGCTTGCATGAGAAACAACTGAATTATTATTCAACAAAGCCAGGTGATCCTGATCCGTGCCTTAACACCAGCCAGAGGAAAAATTCCGGAGTAGCTATAGTTGCCCCTCCACAGGAGTTTACATACTAGGAATACAAACAAGCAAAGCACACATTTTGATTACGTAAAATAGAAAGCAACAAAGACCCTAAAGGGACCATATCAGGTCTAAAAGTTCAAAGGAGCTCAGACCCCAGCACCCAGTCAACTAACTGGAAGCAGGATTAGGTAAATCACTTCAGGAAAGATATATTAAGGAATGAAAAAACTCACTTGCCTTCAGGGAAGGCATGATTCATAAAAGGCTTCTGTGAGACAAAAGAGAAACTACAATCCACATGGGAATGAAGTGAGGATTACACGATCATATGGACATTAAGTATTGCTGTTAACCTACAATAATGCTTGCTAGTAAAACCCTTTCTTCAACTGTCGTCTGGGGATCCAACTAGCGAAAGATGAATTCAGCACCTGTATGACCTGGTCTACGCACCACCGCTCTCAACCCCAAGACTCTCCTCATCTGGCTGCTTCTGTTTACACTGTCTCTTCCCTATTTACTTGCCACTATTGACAGTCCCTTCTTCTGCACAGTCCTAAACTGTCTCTGTCTCTGTTCCGTGAGGTGGAGCCCGTCATAGCTCACTTTCTCAGTGCATCGTCCAAGGAGCGCAGCCCCTCCCAGAGCACCATCTGTCCCTGTCCCTCACAGGTCGTTGTTGAGTCTCCCTCTCTCTCTTCCTCTCTCCCTTCCTCCCTGCTACTTTCCCAGGCTCCTGAAACAGCTACCCTCTCTTGAAAAAGTTCCCCTCTCTACATGAGAATTCATCTCCGCAGCTTCTTCCACTTGAGATGCCTCTTTCCTTCTGGTTGCTGACCCTCCACGCACAATCAGCTGTACTTCAGATTTGTTGTGCTCTTACCTACCTCTTCACTGCATTTTACTCTGTAAGCCACTGTTGGCATACCTACATTCTCAACTCCCTGGAACAGGAAATGAAATTTTTTGTTGGTCTTCTGTTTACTTTCATATAAGCAAAGTCAAAAATTAGCATTTGACTTTTAAGTCAACAAATGGACAACTGGTGGGTGATAAAAAAAAATAAATAAATCGGGAAATGTCATGTATTAGTCCACAATGACTCAGCTCTGTCTATCCTGATATCGAAGCAGCAAATTTAGGTTGAACTCAGCCTTGTGTCTAAAAGCAAACTGAACAAGCCGGGTGTGGTGGTACACACAGATAATCTTAGGTCTTATGAGGCTAAAAGAGGAGAATTTTGAGCTCAAGGCCAGATTTGGTTACACTGTGAGCACCTCACCAGCTTGCTCTACGTGTAAAACCCTAACACACACTCCAAACAAATAAAAGTCAGTCCCTCTAGTGCTTCCTTACAAACCAAAATCTGCCACACATAAAATGTGCTTAGGTCAGTAGATTGTTTAACCCTGTGACTGCAGATATAAACGAGTGTGAGACCACTAACGAATGCCGAGAAGACGAGATGTGCTGGAATTACCACGGCGGCTTCCGTTGTTACCCACGAAACCCGTGTCAAGATCCCTACGTTCTAACGTCAGAGAAGTAAGAAACATTAGGAACTTTATATTAAAAGTAAGAAGCTTATGGTCCTCCTGAGCCTAACTGGTGACTGCGTTTGTGTCTGTCTCTGCAGCCGATGTGTTTGCCCGGTCTCAAACACCATGTGCCGAGACATGCCTCAGTCCATAGTCCACAAATACATGAGCATCCGATCTGACCGGTCCGTACCTTCAGACATCTTCCAGATACAGGCCACAACTATTTATGCCAACACCATTAATACCTTTCGGATTAAATCTGGGAATGAAAATGGAGAGTTCTACCTACGAGTAAGTATGTTTCGGTAGTGGTAGCTGGCAGAAAGGTGGCCATTTACTGTGTGCATTTCATGGCGTCAACCTAAAACCTAAGGCGCTTCACGTGTTGGCATTGTGTCCAGTTTTCTGAAATATATGTAGTAATGCCATCAGATATTAAAATCTACTCTTTACAGAAGAGTGAGATTCTGAAAGACTGAGTAGTCTCCCAAAATTCACCCAGATTCCAAGTCATGGAATCTAATTAAGCTGTGCATGACTCCCCAACACACAAGCATGCCCCCAAATAGGTTCTGCAAACGCATGCTTTGTAACTCTACAGAGAAAAACACTCAGAGAGCCTTTTTGTGATAAAATTTACGATTGTTTTGATGTTTACACATTTAACCTGTCCCTTGATATATTTTACGGATTGATGCTTACACGTTTAACCTGACCCAAGATTTATTAACTTCCTTCCTGCTCCAGAGAAACATGATCCCATTTCTTTGCCAGAAAATTAGAAGGGATTAATTTCTCAGAGACAATTTCTAAGGCGAAAAACACAACTCAAAGTACTGTCCATTGCTTTTATTTTTCTTAATAGGAAAGAGTAGGTTTCATTAACATATGATGTTTTAGACTTGAGCTATAGAAGTTGCCTCAACATGAGTATTACACAGTTCAGGTGCTTATTAATTATTAATCAGTAACTGCACGGTAGCACAACAGCTCTTCTCAAATATTTCAATAAAGAAACTTTCTAGTTTGACCTTTTAACCAACATCTAAGAAGATAAAACTTCCTGTACTAATATTATGCAGTTAGAAGAAGTCCAAACATGTTGTTTTCTCTATAGTAAACCTGGCATTTTTTTCAAAATTATTTTTATTCTCCAGAAATCCTTTTCTTATGAATGAGGTAAAACATTACCAATTTTGTAAAGTATTAGAGATTTTAAATTATTTGCAGGATGCGCATGAAATCCCAGCATTTAGGAGAAGGAATCAGGCCTGCAAAGTTGAAACCAGCCTGGTCTCTCCAGTAAGTCTGGGGCCAGCCTGTGTCTGAGGCCCATCTGAAGTTCTGAGAAAGAGTACATCTCAAATTAAGTATAAGAGAAATAACAGAACAATAAAAATGGGTACTCCAAGAATATTTAACACACAATTAAAATCAACTCCTACAAAAGTTCTACACTGGAATTCCACATGTAGCCAGCATTTAATGCAGAAGGATCAGCCAGCAGGCTGTAGTTGAAAACTTACTGTGTTCTTGATGTTATGCTGGCTGCTTTGAGAAGCTAAGAAGACATTCAGTGCACTGTTCCTTCTTTCAAAGAGCATTTTACTTAATAATTTTTTCCTGGGTCAATGTACTGTTTGATTCTGTAGTCTGTTAGAGGCCACAGTTGTGGGTAAGACCATTCACAAAGAGTATGGAAGGAATGTCTCAAATTGTTCAGAAGAGGACTAAAGTTAAGAAGGACTAAATCATGAAAGCCTCCCTCTGTAACCTTACCTGAGACTATTGACCATCTCATCCACCATGACCTTCATGTCACCCTGCCACCAACTCCCAGATCCCAGCCATGGCCTGAGGTTTCTTGTCATTCAGCGCAGTATCGCATGAGAATCTTGGTCTTCAGTGGCACAGCCAGTAGCTGACGCTCCTCTTTTCTACATGTCCTCACCCCCACTCTGTGAGCTACTGTCACCAGCACCCCACTCCACCAGGCAACAGCCCCAGAGGAATGACGTAATTCACATATATTCCCTACCAAGCGTGTGGGCACAGGTTGGTAATACTAGAAAAGCTTAGGCTCCACTTTCAGATAGGTCCTCGGTATGCTCAACAGCCCTACTGCTTTTCTGTGTCTTTCGTACCATTCTCTTCAGCCCTTGTTCTCGAATGTTCTCAGATTTAGGAAGTCCTCATACCCTACTTTTTAGTAGATAAGTCACTTCCTGTTTAGAAACCACTGACACCAGCACTAACACTAATAGGCATAAATGTCCCATTCTATCCCGTGCAAATGTACATCTGTGCTGTCTCTCCGGTTTCCAAAAATATTTTATATTTGCCAGTCAAGACCAGCCCAGCACTGTGTGCTTCTCATTGCATTTCCGCTGGACCCTTACTCCATCAGACTGCCCCCGCCTCCAAATGTTGAATTCTAGGTGTCCCACTGTCTCTCTTCTCCTGTGCTCTTTGCTCTGTGCTTCCTCACCTCTTAGCCGTTCCTTTGTCTTTCCATCAAATACCCTACTGACACTGCTCCAGGAAAAAGCCACCAATGACATCCATAATGTTAAATCCACAACCACTTTTCAGTTCCAATATTTGATTCTGCTTTGCTCTGTCAGAGGCTGCTGCCCCCCCACCCACACACACACATGTTCTCCACTGAAGCATTTAGTTCTTCTCATCTTTCTTCTTTTTCTTTTTCTAATTTTTTGGGGGGCTGGAGGGGTTTTCAAGACAAGGTTTCTCTGTAGTTTTTGGAGCCTGTCATGAAACTAGCTCTTGTAGATCAGGCTGGCCTTGAACCCACAGAGATCCTCCTGCCTTTGCCTCCCAAGTGCTGGAATTAAAAGCATGTGCCACCACCAGCTGGCTCTTTTTCTGTTTTTAAAATTATTTATGTGTATGTATGTATTTTTATAAGTATGTGAACATGGGTGTGCCTAGGTGCCTGCAGAAGCCAGGTGAGGGTGTCAGATCCCTTTCATGAAGGAAAACATTTAACTGGGGCTGGCTTATAGTTTAGAGGCTTAGTCCATTATCATCATGGTGGCATGCAGGTAGACATAGTGCTGGAGAAAGATCTGAGAGTTTTACAGCTTGATATGTAGGCCAGGGGGAGTGAACTGTCTCCAGTGGGCATAGATTGACCATAGGAGACCACAAAGCCCACCCCCACAGTGACACACTTTCTCCAACATGGCTACACCTACTCCACAAATCCACACCTCCTAATAGTGCCTCTCTCGATGGGCTTAGGGTAGCCAATTACATTCAGACCACCACACAAACACACAATGTTAAGAAAATGAAAAATGACAATTTTCTTTGCCAGTTTCAAAATTATCAGACTCTTACATGAACTCTTTAAAAAGGCTGGAATGGTTCGATTTGTGGATAGAGAAATGCTAACTTTAAAGGAAAGTGTGAAATGTTAACACATGTTGTCAAGAAATGTGGGAAAATAAGAATTTGGAAAGCAAAGCCTTACCTTGGAGCCAGTGCAGAGGACGGGGTTAAGGTAAGGATGAAGGTTCAAGCAAGCAAGAACTAAGCAATGCTTCTTTATCCTATATTTCCCCCTGGTTATCACAGGAAGTATGCTAAAGAAACATAGAAACACTAGCCCCAGAAAAATCATTCTCTCCACCCCTCTTTTCTCGTTATTTTAGCAAACAAGCCCTGTGAGCGCAATGCTTGTGCTTGTGAAGTCGCTAACGGGACCAAGAGAATACATCGTGGACCTGGAGATGCTGACAGTCAGTAGCATAGGGACTTTCCGCACAAGCTCCGTGTTACGATTGACAATAATAGTGGGGCCATTTTCGTTTTAGCCTTTATGAGGGCCCACCACATGCATTTAAATAAGCCAAAGAATATTGTTACATTAAAGCACTATTTTATTTATAGATATATCTAGTACATCTGTATCCAGACAGTGACACTATGATAGGAAGTGGGCATTTAATCTGTAAGATTCAAAGTTTATCTTTATCACTGAGTGTAAATTAGACACTAAGCCACCAAATGTTCTTCTTGAAGGGAGCTAAGCATATATTATCTGGTGAAACTTGGATTCTTTCCTATAAAAATGGGACCAAGCAATGATACTGTTCTGTGGTATGTAGAGAAATACATAATTCCATAGGCTATCTCATGAGTATGGGCCATCTTAACACCAAGAGCAAGGAGGAGGGGTTTTTTTAACTGCTTTGTAAGAAAAAGGGAAAAAAGTCAATAAAGATATATTTCTTTAGAAAATGAGAATCTGTCATGTTTGTGTTAATCTGTATTTTAGTGATGACTTTAAAGGTACTGTTCATTGTTCATCAATGAATTATTACTCCACAACATAGTGGTTTCTATAGGATTCTTGAACTTTGTCATAATTTTCACCCACAATTACAAAGGAATCAAATATCTCCTCAAAATTTACCCCATTGGGAAATCTATGAGAAGAAGTAAAGAAAACAGCTTTTTGTAAAACCATGTTAGAATCCTCCAAAGAAGAAAGCACATGTCGTAGAATTCCTGAAGCAAGAGGTGTACCCAAGGTTCAGAAAGAAATGGGAAAAGAAGTATTTCCCTGTAGACATCCCTTTTTCTAAGTTTGACTTCTTGCAAGCCTCTGATTTGCCAGGCAGAATTTAGTCTTTGTGCTTGCACTCATAGAAGAAGGAATGGTGGCTCTTTAACCTTAAGATTCACATTAGCCTTTCCTTCCCAGTCCTATGTAAAAGATTCGTGTCTTGTTTGTGTAAAATAACTGCTTCTCTTTGATGTATCATATTTTTAACTAAAAATAAATATTCTAGAAGATCACCCAGTTTTCAGGAGACGTTTTTTAATGTGGCCAATAACAGATGACATAATTTTTATGTATTAAGAAAAATCAATTGTAACTGTCAGAGCAAGAACAATCTTTATATTTTATATATAAGATAATAAAGTAGGAGATGAAGACACACAAAGACTATTACAAATATGCCACAAGTAAAAATGTCACAAGTAACCTCACTGCTGAAAACAAATGTCTTTTAGAGTTGACTAAATGTGAAAGAATTGTCAAAAAGACAATTCACTAGGGAACAAAGTACCAGCCCCTTATGTGTAAGGAGTTTGGGTGGGTGTCAGCCACAGAAGGACACAGAAACACAGACAGTACAAGATCCTGCTGGGCAGCCACAGGACTGCTGCACTGTGGGGCACACCCCCTCACCTGCCACACAAGGTCTACAGTCCACATAAATTAGAGATTGGCATAAACTTTTCCATTTTTAACCAATCTAGATGACCCCCCCCCAATTTGGATAAAGCACTCAAGTTAGAGTTGAATACAAGAACACTTTAGGGAGTGAGGATCTACAATATTTGTGTTGGTTACTACTTTAATGATCAGTCTTAAGGCAGATGTTGCTGCAAAGCATTAAGTCACTACTGCACAATGTGCTGGTGTCTATGGGACTCTAAGCTTTATCAGAGATTTCATCCAAAGCCTAAGATATTATCCAAGATTTTTTTCCATCTTAAAAAGACAGACTTGTCTCTAGTTCTCCAGGGCACTGCAGAAGTAACAGGGATCTACAGAAGACTCGTGCATAAATGTTGACCCTCCAGCCTCCCTTCAAACATGGCATATTGGATCTGGATCAACAGAAGCCATTAGCTGCCAAAAAGATGATTTCCCTTATAGTCCAAAGTCTGGTCCAACCCACAAATCACAGATATGTTGAAAGACCGACAGCCCCACGGAGGCGTTCCTTTTGTTAAATTGTGACAAGTGCACACGTAAAAGGATGCACGGCTTTAGTGTGTGCAGCTCCGAAGTGCACACTTCAGAGGATGCAGCATGCTCGCTAAGCTGTGCAACTGTCACCACTCTCTAGATCCATAACATTTTATTCACTAAAAAAGTCCATTCTCGTCACTCCCAGAACCACTTCTCACAGACTCCTATAAAGCTACTTCTGTCTGGATTTGTCAGTTCTGACATTTCCTATAAATAGAAACATATATACGTGGGTTTTTGACTCTGGCTTCCTTCATGCGGCGTGTTTCAGAGATCACTGGCAAGCATTTATCTGTAATTCTCACAACATAGTTTGTATCTGTAATTCATGCCTGTTGTGTTCATTGCACAGATACACATTTTGGTCATCAATTCATCAGCTACTAGGTATCCCTTGATACATTATTTCTGCCTAGAATTCTTCTTGTCATACGTTTTTACAAAAAATCTGATTATTTACTCACCTATTTCAGAGTCAAAATTATCCCGTTTTCAGCAAACTTTTGCCTAGGAGAGGATAGCCAGGATTTTTTTTCAATTTTTAATTCACAGGAACAAAGCCTTGCAAAGACTTTATAGGCACAACAATCTTCAGTACACATAAAAATCATATGCTCTCTTTGACTGTGGTTTGAAATCCAAAGTCGGTGATGACCCAAATTAACAAAGGCAATAAAACAAAGCCCTGTTTGTTCTCCAGCTGGGTGGGTCCATCCTCCTGTCCTTGAAAACCATTGATCTGAAGCAGTTCCCATGGCTGGAAACTACAGCCGTGATTCACTGTCAAAGTTATAATTAGACGTTTTCTATTGGCATGCATTCATTGAGGATTTCCACTGTAACCCTGTCCAGCACTGGCAGGTATAACGCAGAAGAACCAGCATTCGAAGAGATTCAAACATATGGTGCCTCAGTCATTTTATCTATAAAACGAGAAGGTTGGAACAAGGTATTTTCCCAACTTTAAACCCTTTTTAATCCCTACCCCATGGATGCATTGAGAGCTCCCTCAAAGTACCAGGGTGCTCTGTGAATATGGCCATTGTTGGGAAGTACTGCACACCTGTGGAAGAAAATGATTATTGTCCAAAAATAGATCCTCACACTATAGGTTCATCTTCTGAGGTCATGAAAATAGTTCAGTTCAGCTACAAGTTTTTAAGATTTACAATATAAAATACATTTGTACGTATTAACTCATAAATGATGTCTTTTTAAAGTATTAGAAGGGCAATGTACAGGGAAGTCGGAGGCTAGCGCATGGCAGTCTGTCTCTCCTTATGCCTTGTGGGTTCTGGGGAACGGACTCGGGTCATCAGGTTTATAGCGATCACCTACCCACCGAGATGCCGCCCCCATTTCTCTCCACTGATACTAACTGAAACAGTGAGCATCATTTTAAAACTTGCCTTATGCACAGAGAAGGAGCCAGTCACAAGTACAGGCAATGTACTCCCAGAGAAATGTCTGCATTTTTCCTTGGGGGGCCTCAGAAATGAGGACTGATCCAGACCTACTCTAATGGGTCAGGCCTTGATGTTTTCTGAATTGATGGATGTTCCGACAGTGGTCAGGAAAGGACTAGTGATTAAGTTCTCTCCAAAGGAGGATTACTTCCCTCAGTTGCCAAATCACTACCCCAAGCAGCATGACAACATGTGATTTCCATTCCCTTAAAAAGAAGAAACTCTTCTGTCACGCACCCTCCTTTTTAAGTAATCAAAGGACTCATGAACCTATGTCTGATCTTGTTGGGTCCTTTGGCTTCTAAGACATGCTCAAGGCTACAGTGTATTGAGCAAGGTACCTGTACCCAGAGTGTACTTAAGAGTTAAGAGTTTTCCGTAGCCATACTCCAAGTCTTAATATCACCAGGCAATCCGTTTCCTCCCAAGCTCTTCCATAGACAGTCGACTGCATCACCAGCCAACCTTGCTACTTACATGACCTACGGTCACAGCCACTGTCACACAGTCGAGACAAAATCATACGTGTCCATACTGTAAAGTTATTTACTTTCTCGAGTTGTAGCAAATTCGTTTGCTTTAACTCCAAAATGATAGAAGTACTTTATGTACAATACCCTCAACACATTGAAACTCCAGGAGCTGATTCTACATGAAAGGACAGCATTTCCTAAAGAAATGGAAGCGTGTCTGTAAAGCTCACAATGGAATGCTCTGCATGTGGTGGCTCTTAGAGGCAGAGTGGAGACAATGGGCTGGGTCTAGTGCTGGTCAAGAAACTGGATGAAAAGGCTTACAGAGCCCATGCTGCCCCAAGAGTAATGGAAGGGTTAGTATAAAGCATACTGACATTCATAAGTTACTTCTGAGAGAGAAATATGTACAACATCACAGAAAGGCTCTTCCTTTGGAGGCCTGGAAAAGGACATCACAGTGAACCTTACAGCCATCAATGATGCCCCAAGCTCGCCTCATGTGTTTGAATGAAAGAAAGGAAAAGAAAAGACAAGCTTGGGTAACGGTGCCTGCTGCCAAGTGTGATGACTTGAGTTCAATCCCCAAGACTCACAAGATGAAAGCAAAGAATTGACCCTGCAAATTGGCCTCTGACCTACACACACATATACAACAGAGAGAGAGAAAGAGAGAGAGAGAGTCTAATGTTTTAGTTTAAAGAAAATATTTTAAAATAATTATTTACTAAGATGTAGGACAGCCCTAGAAAGCACCCTTAATATGTCACCTCACTCTGTGAGAAAGATGTTTTAATGAATCTAAATGATGTACTAGAAAGATTAATTATCTAAGACCACTGAGCAGCGCCCCACGAGTTCATTGTTTTGGAAGGTCCTTCACAAAACGGCTTCTGTCTCCATGAATCCGAGCAGTTGCGTGTGTTTTAAAGAGCTCTGTGTGCTGCTAACTTTCTAGGGCTTCCTTTAAAACACAGCAGCTGCTGCTCTGCTCACACGTTCTGCACAAACAGCCCACGAGAGACAAAGCCCTCCATTAACGTGTTGAATTTTTTTAACACACATACTTCCGTCCCAAATCAACATCCCTGAACGATGGCATGTGTCCATGTCCCCAGCTGGGGGGGAGCACCTGCGAACTACAAACACAAACTGTCACACATCTGCTCCCAAAATGGCCAGCCTTGTTTCATCTGGCCCACAGACTAAAATATCAAGACTGTTGAACAGAAACAAGGCAAAAGCGAGCTGCCTTCTACATGCAGTCAACGCAGAGGTCTGGTTAAGCCATTTATATTGTAAGCACATGTGCACGCTAACTCAGCACAGGCTCTCTTAATAAGCCAGAACTGGAGTATAAATGCAGTAGAATTTTAAAGACCCAAATGCAATACTCAATTCTTTTCTAAAAACCTTCCCATAGAAACTCAGTTTCTGAAGGATTAGCATTATCTTCAAATACATGCATACAACACGAACAAATGATTGAGTAAATATATTCGTCTCCAAATTGTTTATTTCCTTTAAAAACCGTATTCCATGGTTTTGTATTTTAATGTTTAGACTATGTTTCACATTGTAAAATACTTGACTAAGCCAGGTGTCTCTGTTTGCACCGTCCATAAGCATATCCTGACTCAAAAACTACACAGCATGGAAGTAGTTTGAGAGACTGTCTCAGACAGCACACAGGAGGAAAGAAGCAAGGCAATGAAGAGAGATATCTTGAGCCAATGAGGGAGCACGCTATGGACAACTTGAGCTCAGTTCTGGAATCTACCCCCACCAAAATTCTGGGAAACTCGCTTTGGAAGTGTTCCATGAGAGACCAAACAGACTGGGGCATCACCGACCAGTGTGTACACACAAACACCTGCCTGCAAGTGAGTGGGTACTCTGGTGCTGGAAACATTCCCTGGGCAGATGGGAAAGGCTCCTTTATATGGAGCACTACCAGAAAGTTACAGACATCTATCCTAGCTCCCAGTAAACTTCCATGGTAGAGATGGGGTGGGACGCTGACATCTCAATGCCAGTTTCAGCCCAGATGACTCTGGCAACCGCAGTCTGTGTCACTGGGTCACTCCTTGGCAGTCTTCTGTCACATAAATATGTCACATAAATAAACTTTTCTTCTCCGCAGGTGTCAGCTAGCAAATTATGCTCATGCCGTATGGCCCTGAATCAGGCAGAAAGACACCTAAGTAGAAAGTGTATTCTTCATGGTTGACATGACATCGATCTCACCCTGACATCATTCTACACCAGACTGTGGAGTGTTATATAAAATGGGGTGCTCTTGGATGTCAACTCCAGAGGATCTAACAAAGCTGAAGTAGCGAGAGCCCTTCCCATGACCTTGGAAAGGCCCCTAGCTATGTGTCCACCTGGTCATATACTCATGGGAAATTTGCAGTAGTAATGCGCTTCAGTGGATTTGTAAGCTAGTACCTGTGTTTTAAATTCACAGTCACCTTTTCTCTCATCTCACACGGCACCTGAACTTCACAAGCAGTTTTTGAACACAGTTGAAGCAGGAAGCATTTATATGGTCAACAGTCATTACAGTATATACAAAATAGAGCTCTTATCTGGGTACAAATAGTTCCTAGTTTATACCACCCTCTGTAGAGGAAGCAGGGAAGAGGAGAGGAAAGGGGGAAAAGGAAGGCGACAGGAGAGGGATACAAATTTGTCAGAGCCAAAAACTAATCCATGGAAAGTTCTTCCAGTCCCTAGAGATATGAAGCAGTAAGCAGAAGATATTATATTAATGCATGCTCATGATATGCTTTATGCTGTATGCATAATTATTAATGTACCATATCATGAAAATACTTTCATGTTTCTATAAGATCCCTAGAAATTATTCTGACAATGAGGAATGAACTGTGCCTAAAAAAAATCTTCAGATAATACCCAAAGCCAACATTTACTGAAGGAAAAGATTAATTCCTTTTTTGTTGTTTTTTTATTTGTTTGTTTGTTTACTTGTTCAAGACAGGGTTTCTCTGTGTAACAGTGATGTGGGAGGGTCTTCTGTTTGAGTTGATTTCATTGGTTAATAAAGAAACTGCCTGGCTCATTTGAGAGGCCGGCCCTTAGGTGGGTGGAGTAGACAGAACAGAATGCTGGGAAGTTAGTCAGATGCCATGTCTCTCCTCTCTGAGACAGACAGGATGAAGCTCCGGCCCAAGATGGACGTAAGCTAGAATCTTCCCGGTAAGGCACCACTTCGTGGTGTTACACAGATTATTAGATATGGGTTAGTCAAGATGTAAGAGGCTGAAACTAATGGGCCAAGCAGTGTTTAAAAGAATGCAATTTGTGTGTTGTTATTTCAGGGTATAAGCTAGCCAAGCGACTGGGAGCCGGGAGGGAACCCTGCCCGCAGCTCCTCACTACATAACAGTCCTAGCTGTTCTGAAACTTGCTCTGTAGAGCTGGCTGGCCTCGAACTCACAGAGATCCGTCTGCCTCTGCCTCCCCAGTACTGGGATTAAAGGCGTGCACCACCACCGCCCAGTGAGATGAATTTTTAAAAAACAAACAATGACAAGATTCTTGAGTTAACCAAGAGTAAAAGTTGATGAGATGGCCAAAGAGAATGGGCCAGCTGGGAAAGTGCTTGCTACACAAATGTTAGGACCTAAGTTTGATCCCCAGCACTCATGTAAAAAGTAGGGTATGCATGCAATCCTAGCACTGGGGACACAGAGGAGAAATCTGGGATTTGCTAGCTAGTCAGTCTAGTCAAATTGGCTGCCACAAAAGACCCTACCTCTAAAAAACAAGGTAAATAGCTCTTGAGAAATAACACTCAAGGTTGACTTTTGGCCTCCAAATACACACACACACAAACACACACACACACACACACACACACAAACACACATGCACACACAAACACACACAATAGAGAGGAATGAATCATGTAAAAGAGACTGTGAACAGTTTTAAAAATATTTTCAGAGGGGAGAATCCTGGTGTTAGGGAATCCACAAGGATGACCGCAGCTAAGACCCCTAGCAACAGTGGAGAGCAATAGACCTTCCCCTCTAACTAGACTGGTGAATCCCCAGCTGACACCATACAGTTTTCATCCAGTAACTGTTGGAACCAGATACAGAGATCCACAGCCAAACACCAGGCCAAGCTCGGGGAATCCAGTCAAAGAAAGAGAGGAGGGATTATATAAACAAGGGAGGTCAAGATCATGATGAGGAAATCTACAGAGAGCTGAACCAAGCTCATGGGAACTCACAAACTCTAGACTGACAGCTGTGGAGCCTGCATGGGACCTAACTAAGCCTTCTACATGTTGGAGACAGTTGTGTAGCTTGAGCGACTCCTGGCAGCAGGACCAGGATCTGTCCCTGGTGTATGAGCTAGTTTTTGGAGTCCATTCCCTATGGTGGGATGCCTTACTCACCAACCTTGACATAATTGGTGGGGAGAGGGGGCTTGATCCTGCATGGACTTATTGTGTCAGGCTTTGTTGACTCCCCATAGGAGGTTTTGCCTTTTGGGAGGAGTGGATGGGGATGAACTGGGGGAGGTGAGAGAGAGCAGGAGGAGGTGTGGGAGAGAGAGTTGTGCTTGGAGTAGAAAATGAATGTTAAATAATAAATAAATTTAGTTTCTGAGAATCATGCATCCCGCATGAAATATATTATGACTGTACATTAGGAATCACATTCTGCTCCAACCCACACAGTAGCAAAAATGAACATTGACACAAGACTGAGAACTGGCAGCACTCGCCACTACAAACCTCACCATATCAAAGGATATCATATGAATTCCTGTGCAAGAAAATTTATCATGATCCAAACTCACAGATCTGACAAGACAGAAATTTGACAGAGGTATCTCAAATTAGGCAGTACAAAAAAATTGCATGGCCTAATAACTATTAATGAAGATAAAGAAACTTCTGTACGTATTAATTTTAAAAAAACTCAGTCATACAAGAAACAAGAGGGGGCTGGAGAGATGGCTCAGAGGTTAAGAGCATTGCCTACTCTTCCAAAGGTCCTGAGTTCAATTCCCAGCAACCACATGGTGGCTCACAACCATCTGTAATGGGGTCTGGTGCCCTCTTCTGGCCTTCAGGCATACACACCTACAGAATATTGCATACATAATAAATAAATAAATATTTTAAAAAAGAAACAAGAAATGAGCATCTTGCTATTCTCCCTATAAAAATGACATAAAATTGTTTGCAGAAAAACCTGTAGAGAAACATGTTACACGAGAGTGCTCAGCAGTTAGCTAGGGGCAAGGAGGTGGTTTTTCAGACTTGGTGAATTTTGCTAATGTTTGTCAGTTTTTAAAATATGTAATTTCTAGTGATATCGCTTATAATTTAAAATAAAAATTTACTTACTTCTAATTTTGTGCTCCTTTTACATCCATTCCCTCACAATGAGCCCCAACTATGTGCACACTTCACTCAAAACTCGAGTGCATCCCTGGTCAAGACAGCACAAATCTGCCCTCCTGGCACACAACCGGGACTTTTGTGGGAACCATAGAATGATACTTTCTTCATCCATTTTGTTGTTGCTGAAACAAGATACCTAATGCTCAACACTTTACGATGGAAAGGAATCTATTAGCTGGATGGTAGTGGCTTTGAACTCACAGAAATCCACCTGCCTCTGCTTCCCACGGGCTGGTCTACAAAGCAAGTTCCAGGACAGGCTCTAAAGTTACACAGAGAAACTCTGTCTCAGAAAACAGAGAGAAAGATAAAAGGAGAAAGAAAAGGGATCTCAACCTTCCTAATGCTGCGACCCTTTAATACAGTTCCTCATGTTGTGGTGACTCCCAACCATAAAATTATTTCATTGCTACTTCATAGATGTAATTTTGCTACTATTATGAATGGTAATGGAAATATCTGTCTTAAGGGACCCCTGAGAAAGGGTCATTTGTCCCCCAAATGAGTAGTGACACACGGGTTGAGAATCACTGTCTTAAAACTCATAATATTGGAAGTTGAACATCTAAGTTAGGTAGACCCATCGCTTCAGTCTCTGGTGACAGCATTCCAGCTATACCCTAACATGGCTCATGCACCACATGGCATAAATGAATGCAAGAGTGACGTGGAAGAGATCATATGGTCAGAGTGCTATGGGATCGAGGCAGAGCCATGCTTTGTTCTCCTGTAACAAGCCCTCTCTCAAGAACTAACCAACTTCTTCAAGAGTCCACGAGTCCACATTCATCTCTTTGTGAGGATAGTTTTTCCCAAAAGACTCCTACTAGACTTGGCTTCTTGAGGTCTCAGTACCATTCAATACCTGCTATCACTTTTGATAACATTATTGTGAGGACCTTTAAATATTATTATTTTGAGAACCAAGCTTCCATGTAAGTTTTGGAGAAACTGCTTCTGAAACACAGAAGACACTTAATCTGGGTCTTAGAACATTTGAATGAGCAGGAAAGGGTGCAGGAGAAGACCTTTTATTTTGGCCATGCTGCCGCTACTTACGAGCATTATTTAATCTTTTTGGCAGTAATTGTAGATTTAAATGTATTCAGCTTTAACTCAAATTCAGACATTTAAAATATATTTTAGGGGCTGGAGAGACAGATCAACAGTTAAGAGCACTGGCTGCTCTTCCAGAGGACCCAGGTTTGATTCTCAGCATCCACATCCACGTGGCAGCTCACAATTGTCTGGATCTCCTTTCTTGTAGATGATGCCCTCTTCTGGCCTCCTCGGGCACCAGGCATGAAAATGATGCACATATATACATGTATCATGCAGACAGATAAGAGTGTGTGTATGTGTGTGTGTGTGTGTGTGTGTGTGTGTGTGTGTTATGTGGTTTTCTTAGAATGTCAACATTCTGTTAACTTGTGTTTTACCAATGATTGTTTCTCCCTCATATCTTTTAAGCAGCTGTTAATGAGAAAGGAAAGACTTCAGAGCTACCTATACTCTGATTATATTCCACCTCTGGACCCTGCCTTATAGTACCAGCATCTTTTACTGAGCAACCACCATGCATCTAAGCCTAGGCTAAGTACTAAGGGAAAAGACAAAGAATGACATATAAGCTCTGCTCACAATAAATTGGAAATACATAATTAAAGAGAGTATCTCAAGTACCACCTTCTCCATCATTTCCTGAGCACTTACTACGGACAGGAGCTTTCAGCTCCTCATTCACACATCATACTCACCGTGGGAAGGGGGATGATGGGCTCTGTTTTACTAGTGAAAAATCAGCGTCAATGATTTGGTCAGGGCCAAATATCAGGCATGGTAGAACCAAAACTGGAAACAAGAACCAACTTAAATATTGCCCAAGGCAGCTGAGGGCACCTAATCCAAGAACACAAAGAAAGCCCCTCTGTGCTCTTCAAGATGGTGGAACTGGCTTTCTTCAGGAAAAGACTGTTTTAGCAAAGGAGGCTTACGTGGAAATCAGAACACAAACACGGGGTAACAAGCACATAAATATTATGGTTCATAACTCTCAACCAAGGTCTTGACTCCTAGTGCTGACTCACATGACAAATCTCACTCCAACCGGCTGTTTATTCCCCTCTGCTCATTATATTCTCTGTATTTCATTAACTGCACAGGCAGACACCATTCTTAGGGTTTTTTTTCAAAAACATATCAGCTGTTGTGTGGGGGAAACATAATTATCAAATAATCTCAAAAATGAATATAATTTGCAAATTGCAGCTGTGGCAAGCACTAAAACATGGCATGAGATATTACACAAGCCTGTAATGGAGAAACATCTGTCCATCTAGAGAGGCCTCCCTGGCAATGCATCTCTTCTTAAAAATGAAAAAGAACTGAGCACATCTTTAAAGTTAATATTCAAAAAAGGATCTACATATACAAATACTTTTGGAAGGAAAGGATATTTTCTGAAAAAAAAAACATAAGTAACTAGAACCCTGATGTGGCTGGTCCAAAAGGATAAAGCTTAAGAGCTAGGTAGAACCCACTGAAGTTCTAGCTTGACTCTCAGAGAAGTGGCAAAGGATTTCAACACTTTAAGGAGATAACTAATGTTCTTGTCAAGGTCACAAAGAGGTGGAAGTGGTGCAGGTAGGAAATCCCACTGAGGATGAACATGGCAACTCAGTTGAGAGTGTTGGTTGAGAGCGTGAGCAGACAGTTACAGGTTCGGCATTTATGAGACAAAATCAAGGACATGATGCTGGAGAGTGTGGGGAGATAGGCATGTCAGGAACGAAAGGGTTTCTGGCTCCTATTGACAACTAGGCAGGTCACCATTTTCAAGCCAGGATAAAAGAAGGTTGTCTAAGTGATCATGTTTGGAGCTGGCCATTGGATCCTGGTGGCCCACCCAAGAGCAGACACGCCGTCCTTCACCCAAATCCACCAGCAGCCAACAGCTCAGCAGAGAAGGGGAGGGGGCTCTGTGAACAAATCCATGTTTGACAGACAAGCCCAGTCTTGCACAGGCTCAGCAAATCCCTATCTCAACACCACTTACTCATTCCCAATGTCCACTGTTGCCCCAGACTACTCATAGATGCCATACACAGGGAGGGCAGAAGCAAGAAGGGCTGTATGTCCACTCTTTACTAAATTTATTTTAGCTAATAGGTAAAAATATAAAAATTATGCATAACCATAGCATGCCTAGCCAGACCTGTAATCTTAGAGTTCGCAAAGCTAATGCAAGAGAGTCACAGGCTCCGCACCTGCCTAGCCTACAGCTTTTAAGACCAACCTGAACAACTTAGTAATGTTTAAGAACTACATTTTACTCTTAAAAAGAAATATTAAAAATGAGTTTCCTATTTATGAAAAACACACAGATATGAGTAATAGTATTATTCTAATAATTGAGCATTATGAGCAATTAAAATTTCTAATTAAAAATTTAAAAACCACATGCATGTGTGACTTCCTTGAATTGCTGACATGCCCTCTTTAGATCAGCCAAATATGCTGCTAAATGTAAGTACAGAAAATTCCTGAGCAAGCACACTCGCTCAGGACCCTGGCAGAAGCAGGAAAATCATTAGACGACTCTGGACTACATAGACCTCTCATAAATCAATCAAAAATTAAAATAGAGTATTCTTTACTGGGTAGGGGTGAGTAATGAATGAAAGCAGTAAATACTCTGTTGTTTGGAGATTAATGTAGAACTGTTAAATATCAGCTGCCACTTAACATGTTTGGATATGTGGGAGGGGGTGTGAGTCTGGGTGAGTATGTGAGTGGGTGAGTGGGTGGGTGAGTGGGTGTGACTGTAGGTGTGAGTGTGGGTGTGAGTGTGGGTGTGAGAGTGAGTGTGGTGTGAGTGGGTGGGAGTGTGGGTGAGTTTGTGAGTGTGGTGTGAGTGGGTGTGAGTATGTGAGAGTGAGTGTGAGTGGGTGTGAGTGTGGGTGAGTATGTGAGTGTGGTGTGAGTGGGTGTGAGTATGTGAGAGTGAGTGTGAGTGGGTGGGTGAGTGGGTGTGACTGTAGGTGTGAGTGTGGGTGTGAGAGTGAGTGTGGTGTGAGTGTGGGCGGGTATGTGAGTGTGAGTGTGAGTGTGGGTGAGTGAGTGTAGGTGAATGTGTGAGTGTGAGTGTGTGAGTGGGTGGGTGTATGTGAGAATGTGAGCACAAGATTGAATGTGTATGAGTGTGGGTAGGTGTGAAAGTGTGAATGTAAGAGTGAGTATGGGTGTGAGTGTGAGTGTGTGTATGTGTGTAAGAGTATATGAGGGTGTGAGTATGTCACTATGAGTTGGTGTGAATATGTGCTAGTGTGTATTGTGTGAGTGTGCGTGTGTGTGTTTTAACTGCTCAAGGTTTTGCACATTTTCTTCTGCTGAGTGAGAACTCGTGCAATGAACTGTGAGGAAAACTACAGACATTCTAGGGCCATTTTACACACCAGAAATAACTTCACCCAGCTCTAGTTGCATGTTCTCCGGAGTTCTAAATCTAAACCATGGCAAAACAACCACAGGGGACTGATATATGGCATTCACTTCCTGTTCCAAGAAACTATAAAGGAATGGGAACTAGAAATATTAGCCCCTTAGGCAGTAGCTCTCATCTTTTTTCCTAAGAGAAATTTCAAAACCTCTGTAATGAAATTGCTGAAAGCACAAAACACGTGGTGCCATGGCTGCCCTGAAAGAACAAACACGTGGTGCCATGGCTGCCCTGAAAGAACAAACATGTGGTGCCGTGGCTTGCCACGAAACAGCAAACAAGAGATGCCGTGGCTCCATGAAATAGCAGTCCATAAACACTCTGGAGGAGAGCAAGTTAGACGTCTACACCAAGAAACCAGCAAAGCTGGGTTGCTGATTTTGCTTTTCAGGGCTCTGAGTGCCAGTCAGAAGATCCTGTTTTCAAGTCAATAAAGCCATATCTAGACACCTCCTTATTCGTGAGTGTTCAGAGGAAGGTGGCACAAGTTTCCTGGCAAATTAAAGTAGAGAATCCACATGAAGTAAAGAACAAGAAAGGATGTGCCACAGCACCAGTTAGCTCTGCCAGATGTTTCGGTAGCAGGGAAATCCCTGCAAATTAAGCACAACGGCCTGTTAGTGTCCCTATAACTTCAGTAACGAGCTATTTGCTGTCGAAGCAGTTCAGGTCTCGGCTCCTGACAGTTTTATAGACCATGGTCAAGCTTCTCAGCAGTGTTTGGGGCAGGCGTGACTGACTAGCAGATAGATTATGCAGGCGGACTTCCCGCTTGTAGATACGTATTTACTTTACAAAGAGAGCCAGTAAACCCTCTGACCAATTGGGCCCCAGATTCTTTGGGTCTCATGAAAGCTAAGAAAAGACTGGATGTAAAAGCCTGAGGACACATTCAGGCTGGAGCTTCCTCTAATGGGTCTTTCCTACAAGCACTGTGAAAGACTGCCAGAGTCCAGTTGTATTCATCACGGACACAAAGAAAAGCAGTGCATACCTCTGAGAGTCCAGCTGTGTGGGTATAAAGATGCACACACTGGCGATTCATGGAACATCGCTTAGGAACAAGGCAGAATTGTACCGAAAACCTCCTAAATTCCCCTACCCTTGTCACTTAGCCTGTCATCCAAGTTCATCCAGAATCAGTATTTCAACTTTTTAGAGCAGTATTAACTTAAGTGAACCTCTAATCTAGCTAACTGAGCCCTGTCTCTCTGCTTCTGCTCAAGCCACTGGACAGAGAAGGTCATCACTCTGCCCTCTGTCTCCCCTTCCCCATCCTAAACCCCAGACCACCACCAAATGCCCACTTTAATACCTCCTCTCCATGAACAACTCTGGACCACACTCATGTCTCCTTTCTCTGGCTTCCCAGGATTAACTGTATTTACACTCAGTTGATGCTGATGATGGCATATAACCGTTAGATCATCACTGGCCTCTTTTATATATGTCTTCTCTCACTCATAATTAATAATCACTAACAACTTTGGCTTTATATTGCAAACTGACAGATCCATCCATGCGCATGTGTCGTCCTGCAATTTCTAACGCCAGAACTATCTTTCTTAGATTTCAGCTAGGTTCAAAGCTACGGCCTCTCCTTCCATGTATGCCACATTCAGTCACCAGAGCTTGTGAATTCTGTCATTATTGTATCTCCCGAAGCCACCCACCTTTTCCATTCCCGCTGCCAGCATCTTTGTGTAGGCCTTGATTTCCTTGCCTGGACTGTTTCAAAAGTCTCCCACTGGCCTTCCTGACTCTAGTTTCCTCACCTCTAATCCAACGCAAACACCCAGCTAGATTAATCTTCCTAATACAGCTCCGTCTCACATTACTTCTCAAAGTAAACACTCGCCACGGTATCCCATAGACTATCAAATAAAGTATAAATTGCTCGTTCTGGCATAAACTAGCCCAAGGTAGTGAGTGCTGTGGTATGTCACCCATCCCCCTCCCCTTCACATCAGGGTATTTATTCCTCTAGACATCAGCAATTCTGGCTACTGACAGGACACAGTTGAATCCCTTTCCAGAAATTTCCTTTGGCAATAGGAGCTGTTTGTCTCACGTTCTATCCCCCCTACCCCCACCCCAGGAGGCAGCCCACATGCAATGCTGGCTGTGGGGGACACAAAGACTGGGCTCGGTCTAGAACAACTTTGTAGCATTCTGCCAGCTTCACACAGGACCAAGCAAAGCTTTTCCAGCTTCATGTTAGCTCAACTTTATCTCTACCCTATCCTGTTTCCTTTAGTCTCTCAGTTATTAATCCCAAGGGAATTCCCCAATAAACACCATCCACTGGAATCTTCATCTCAGAATGTGTGTCCAGAAGCTACAATGTGAGACATTAAAATACCTTTCTTCCATAGAATTCAGTTTTGTTTTCCATGTAGCCTCTGCTCCAGTCAAGCTGGGTGATCTCCCACTCCTTAAGAGCATTCAAATGCCACCACTCATTTGTCTACCTAACGTAGAACCTTGCTGGCTGTCCAACAAGTTACAGAATTTTTAAAAGATTGGACTAACAGCATATAAAAGAGCAAGCAGCCATTAGAATACAAAAGGAGCAGTTGTTATGGTTCAGATGTGATTCAAGTGTCTGCATTGGAAGCTGATTTCCTAATTTGGCAGCATAGAGTAGTGGAACCCGTTAAGAGGTGGGGCTTGGGGCAGGGTGAGTAGGTCACTAAAGACAGAGATCAATAAGCTTCTTATGGGGTCCCAGTTAGTGCACACAGAGTGGGTTATTGTTTTTAATGGGCTGGCCCCTTCCCAATCTCTGTACTCTTGTATTTCTATGCTATGTCTTTCTCAGTCCCGCTCCCACCAGGATATCCCTCCATAGTGCATCAGAGACTCAGGGCCTCGCCATAAACCGCCATGACAGAGTAATGTGGTCTTGAATTTTCAGCCTCCAAAACTTTGAAGTTAAATACAATAAATAAATTTAGTTTTTATAAGTATTCAACTGCGGGTATTTTGCTACAGCAACAGAAAATGAACTCATAAGGCACTAATTTCCCAGTTGATATCATAGGGCAAACAGAGAAGAGTATGCTAGACAGGGAAGAACATGAAAATTCATCTACAAGAACATTCCAGAATAACTGAAGGTCAAGGACTTTGAGAAGTGGTAACATAAGAAGGGGCATGGGAAATCATCAAGGGCAGAACAGGAAAGGCAAGCCTTTTAGATAGGCATTTGGAACTAGGGAAACATCACACGGCTTGAAAGAAAAAAACAACCTAATATTTGCACTTTAGGAAAAACCTTCTAGGTACTGTACAGAGAAAAAGAATAGCTGACTTTTGAAAGAAGTTAGCTTCTTCAGTCATCCAAGCAAAATATAATGGGAACTGACCCAAAGGGATCCATTTACTCTGTGAAGGCTGGTGAAAAGGAAGGAATCAACATCACTCCAGGCTGCTGATGACTTTCTGGAATAATTACCTGGATAGTACTCACAGAGATACAAAGCTGAGAAAGATAGAGCTGTAGGAAGAAAGATAATGGTTCGATTTTAGTTGAATGTGCTAAACTAGGGAGGAGTAGGAATGAACAGAAGACAGGCATGGAGGGCTGCATGTGAGAAGAGCTGCCTAACTGGAGACACGGGTCTGGAGCACCATCAGCCTTATATATGCATACATACATATATACATATATACACACACATATATAGTCACAGAGAACTAGAGGTGTGATTGCAAACACCACCAGGGAAGCAGAAAGAATCCTAGCAGAAAATGGGGCCAGGAAGCCCAGAGAGGACTTCAAGATGAAGGATATAGTTTACAGTTTCAAATATTCCTCAGGCCAAATTAAGTAAGACCCAAAAATGTATCCACTGGTTAGAAACAACCCTGTGCTACTGATCCAACTACTACCCCAGCCCCCTAACCTCCCTCCACCACCTGGCCAGTCTGGAATGTTCTTTCCCACAATCAGAAACGATCCCATCTCTCAAGGCTGAGTTCTAATTACCTCACAGTTGCCTACTGACTTACCAAACATCATCACAAGTTACCTCTCTTACCAACTGAGATTTCTGAGGGTTAAGTCTGCCTATATATCTTAGCTCCCCTTTAGCTCATTAAAATATGGAAACTATAGATCTAGAAAATTTTTCTAAATATTTGTGTGGTTGGAGGGGGAGAGACATCATGGAAGAAAAGGGCCAGAGAGTGAAAAGCGCTTATGAGAGCTGTCTGTGGGGCTGACATGGCGCTGACCATGTCAGCCAGAGCAGGACACGCCTACTCAAGATGGTCTTCCCTGTACACGCAAACACGAGGCATGAAATGACAGTCACAAGGCCTCTCTGCCTTTTCACTGTGTGGTGAGTTTAGTGGCCCAGTCTAATGTCAGCACTGGAGCAAAACATCTCCCTCTTCCAGAGCCTGGCTGACCTCACTGGCTCCAGAAGGGAGGCCCTGAACAGCCCGTGAGAAGCAGATACTCGTCTTCTGCTTTTTATTTGCCCGAGTATAAACTTCTAAAGAGGAAAGCCTATTTGCATAGGCACAACTGCCAGCTTCACTTACCCTCTTGTGTTTAATGAGCCTGTTTTGTTTTACGGGCGCTTCAAACAAGCTGACAGAGAAGAGGCGACTGCACACAGCCAACATGAAGCGACTTGCTGAGCCCTCAGTGTGAGGTCGGAGGCTTGCTTCGCTTCACCCCCTCAGACCTACTTTTCCATGACTCCCCATTCAAACACAGATCAAAACCCAAACCAGTAGAGGAGAATTCTTGCTCTTCCAGAGTGTCAACAGAGGAGAGCATTTCGAGGCAGCTGGAAGGAGACGCGGTTGCCAACATGAAAACAATGAACGTGATGGTCATGTGGTAGCTTTTGGAGACATTCGACTCAGAACTTCAAAATCTGGCTTCACAGCTGTGTGAACAGGAGTTATTCTGCCCTCCCTCCACTCTTGCCTAAGCAGCATTCCTCTTGGACTTCTTGGCGTTTTTGAACACCAGCAAATATTTACTCAGTGCCCAGCAGAGCATTTTGAATATGATTGGTTGTCACAGTGGTAACGCTCAATGTTGGTAACAAATAACCCTTTAAGCCATAGCTTTTTCTCAGTTAGGGGGATAGGGTAGTGAAAGTCAGTGTTAACCAAGATAGAAATGCCCAGCAGCTTGAATCTGAAATATGTTGCCTGAAGAAATGTCAGGTCAGAGGGCTGGAGAGATGGCTCAGTGGTTAAGAACACTAAATGCTCTTCCAGAGAGCCCGGGTTAAATTCCCAGCACTACATGGCAACTCACAACTGTCTGTAATTCCAGATCGAGGGGATCCTACCCCCATGACAAACACCAAAGGACAATAAAAATAAATAAACCCTACAATAAAAAAGAAGAAGAAATGCCAAAATGCCCATTAGCAGTAAGCCATTCTCCCAGTGGCCTCTGTACTCAGCACCTCCTGTCTTTTCAGAACGACTCTCACATTAATATTGCTTATAACACCACAAACTTCTCCCCTGGGTGGCTTTAGACTTGAAATGTGGTTCCCACCTACATCCCTGAGCCTGCAAAAATAGGTGATCACCTTCACGCCACTTTACCTGACAAGAGTCCAAGGTCATAAGGTACCATGACAGCAGAAGCAGCTGTCAAAGAAGACTTTCAGATGGAAAGACATACATATGGATCTCTGGAAGGAATTGTGGATTTAGTCCAATACCAGCATTTTACATGATTAAGACAACGTTTAAACACATGGAGACATCGGAAAGCTTTACCAAGACTGCATCCTTACAAGTACCTTCTCAGAAGGCTCTGTTTTCTGTGTGTTGCCTCTGTTTTTAATACCCACAATCTATAACTTGTCACAATAAAATAGCACATTGTATTTAGCTATCTTAATCATCCCAAGAACAGCTGTAGAGCCTTCGAGAGGGAAATGGGTGAAAGTTAAACAATTGAGGTAGAAAGAATATTTACCAAACACAAACTATACATAAAAATTGAGAAAGTGTTTTTGATTAAGCCAAAGGAACTCTCCTCTACCTAGTCACGTTGATGACAGGTGGGATTTTACAGATGCTTGGTTACACTGAGTCCTCACAACCATCTACATATACAGACTGAGCAATGGAAGAATGATAGTTTTGCAAACTGACTTCCCAGAGATGCTCAAAGCAAAAATACTTCCTATATGAAAAATTTGAGGTATTTCTTTTCTTATAACTTATCATAGAACTACTAACTTAAACCAGAATAAACGAGTGTTTCACTTTCAAGATGCTTCTTTAACTGATGGGTTGCATTTAATTAACCAGCTAATTTTTTATATAATTTAACATAGTTGCTTCTTGCTTAAGAACATTAACTATACAATCATGATATCTTTCAGGAATTTGGATTTTTCTTCTGGATTATTCTTTCTTAAAATGAAAGAAATATTTATTTTAATGATAGGTCCATGTGGATGCATATATGCCCACAGAGGCCAGAGAGGAAGCCAGACCCCCTGGAGCTGGTGTTGTAGGTGACTGTGAAAAGCTCTGTGCAGGTGCTGGCAAGCCAGCTCAGGTTCTCTGGGAGAGCACTGTGCCATTTCTCCCGATCCATGACAATTTCATGTTCAGAATACTAACCTGAGCATCTGGATCTTCAGAACATTGTTCACAATTTATTCTATTTCTAATAATTAGTAGAAACTATACTTGACTGGAAAAACCCAAGCAGATTGGAAGTCAAAACCCACTTTCCAAAAGTGGCCACTAAATTAACCAGTGGAGAAGAAACTGTAATGTTGGGTGAGCCTTTCTAAAAATTGAATCAATTTTTTAATTGGTCAAATTCAAAGATGACTTCTTTTTCAAATATTTATCTTTTAAAGTTGCTTCCAGGTAGGTTGGTGGAACTAGACACTACCTCTTTGTGAGCCAGTGAAGAAAATCAAATCAAAGGAAAAGGAGGCCATTTTGAGAAAGGAAGACCATAAGAACCAGTAAAGAACTTAAAAACTAAAGAGTGGAGAGAAAGACAACACAGAGAGTTCAGTCAGAAACAGCATCATGGACCGCACCACCGAGGAAACCACTTCCTAAGGCAACTGATCTTCTCCTTGCTGCATTGCTCTTAGATTCAGCTAAGCAGGTTGCTCAGTGAGAGGATCCTCTCTCCGCAAGAAAACAAAGATATCCCAACCAACAGAAATACAAGTAGTACCATAGAGACACACAAACATAGTGCAATGGAAACTCTCTGGAATCTACGAAAGTGAACCTAGCAAAGTAATGGGGAATATAGAACCTGAATCGCTTTCTTCTATAAGCAGGCAAGGCTTCCAGTGGAGGGACTGGAACATCAGCCCAGCTGCAAAACCTTCCACCTCTCTGTCCTGCCTGCAAGGTGTAAAGGTAGTGCAGAACTCATTGGAGCAGCCAACCAATGATCGGTCCAACTTGAGACTCACACGATGAGAAGGAATCCATGCCTGGCATTGCCTGGATGGCTAGGAAACAGAGGATAGATATTCCAGAGACCTATGACAGAGTCAAACACAACTGGCAAAAAAGGCAACAAAATGATTCTTAATGACTTTCTGTTATACTTGTAGGCCAGAGCCTAGAATAATCATCATCAGATAGACTCTATCTAGCAACTGATGGAAGCAGATGTGGAGACCCAGAGCCAATTATTAGGTAGAACTTGGGGAATCCTGTGAAAGGGAGGGAGGAAGGGTTGTAGGACCCATGGCTCACGGATACCAGGAGAACACAGACACAGAATCAACTAAGCAGGGTTCACAGAGGCTCACCAAGACTGAAGTAATAAACAGGGTGCCTGTATGGGTCTGACCTTCATCCTCTGCATGTATGTTACAGTTGTGTAGCTTGCTACTCTTATGGGACTCATAACAGTGAGAGTTGGAGTGTCTGGCTCTTTTTCTTGCTCTTTCCCTCCTACTGGGTTGCCTCATTCAGGTTTAATGTGAGGGTATGTGCCTAGTTTTATTGTAACTTATTATGCCATGTTCAGTTGATATCCCTGGGAGGCCTGTCCTTTTCTGAAGAAAGGAGTAGATCTCAAAGAAAGTAGAGGTGACCCATGGGAAGGGTGGAGGAAGGGGAAACTGCAGACAGGATCTTATATATGAGAGAAGAATAAAGGAAGATGGAGAAAAAAATAGGAAAAGAAAGGAGAGAGAGAGAGAGAGAGAGAGAGAGAGAGAGAGAGAGAGAGAGAGAAGCCAAGGCAACACGACTCCAGCAAGAGATAGTGACTTCTGGTATGCCGAACTCAAACACATTTAAACAGATAAAAGGCCAGACGAATGTTTCAAAAGTTTTCTGTTAAAAATAATAAATGATGTAAGAAAAGATACAAACAAGCAGGTCAATTCAATACAGGAATTGGAGAAGAATGTCTGAAAGGTCAGCAAAATGTATGGAGAAAACAGAATTGTGGATGAAAAGGTCAGTAATGTGGGAAGAGTTCAGCAAGGAGATGGGGATTTGGGAGAAAAAGACAAAAGCATTATAAGAAAAAACTCAATGAGCCATATAAAAATCACAATGGAAACCACTGTTAATAGCTTTGACCATGCAGAAGAAAGAATATCAAGGATGGAAGACAAGGATTAAAATGCTGCACTCAGATGATAATACAGGAGAAAGAAAGTAACACATGGATATAACAAAACATGAAGAAACTCGGGTGTGACTAAGAAACAAGATCTAAGAACCTGTGGGACAGAAGAAGTGTCTGAAGTAAATCCTAAACAAACAGATCATAATACAATTTTTTAAAATCTAGAAAAAGAAATAGACATTCAAACAGAAAAGGCTTTAAAAACCCCCAAATACCAATGACCAGAGAGGAACCTCTCTTTGACATATTATAGTTTTCTTTTAAAAATACAAAGTAAAGAATATTAAAATGCTGTGAGGGAAAATCACCAGCTCATCTGCAAAAGTGGAAACAGCAGAATAATGCGTAATCTCTCATCAACAAATGTAAAATGCAAGGAAGCATGGAATGACATATTAATTATATTTCTTGAGCTCTGAAAGCAAGAAACTACAAACCAAGATTCTTATATGCAGCAAAGCTGTCTTTTAAAATAGACAGAAAATTAAGGATATTTCAAATTATGTATAAACTACAGTGGTTATTGACTATGAAGTCAGCATGACAAACAATACTTAAAAGAGTAGATACTCTACATTCAGGATGAAGAAACACATATCAAACATAAGACCACAGTAAAAAATAAATAAATACATTTTCATTAGAGGAACAGATGAACTGAAGAGAGATTTGGAAGGAGTTCTTTCTGTACAATAAAAGTAAGTCAGAAAACCTCAAATACCAGAATGGAGAAAAGCAAATAATAAGTAATAATCCAACCAACCATAAAATAATCAACAAAATTACACAAACTAGTAAGGTTCTCTCAATTGTATACTTAAGTGCAAGTGGCCTCAACTCACCACTAAAGAGAATCAGATTGACTCAATTAAAAACTGCATCCAACTATCTGTTGTCTTCAAGAAACATACCTCACTGATGCTGAAAGCCAAAGTGTAGAAAACAACCAATCAAATGAACAGAAACTGAAAATAAGTTACCTAGGGTTCTCTGATATCTGACAGACTTCCAACAAATGTCTTTAGAAGAAGTAAAGATGACTCTTACATTAGGACATTGTCTTAGTTAAGGTTTCTATTTTTTTATTTGAATTAATTTTTATTTATTTATTCATTTATTTTTATTATCGTTTATTTTTGTTTTTTTTGTTTTTTGTTCCCCTTCCTACCTCCCCCTCTCCTTCTACCATCTCCTGTGACCCCCATGCTCCCAATTTACTCAAGAGATCTTGTCTTTTTCTCTTCCTATGTATATCCATATATGTCTCCCTTAGGGTTCTCTAGGTTGTCTGGGGTTGTGGACTGTAGGTTGGTTTTTCTTTGCTTTATGTCTAGCAGTCACTTTTGAGTGAGTACATATTACATTTGTCTTTCTGGGTCTGGGTTACCTCACTCAATATGGCTTTTTCTAGATCCATCCATTTTCAAGATGTCATTATTTCTTACTGCTGTGTAGTACTCCATTGTGTATAATGTACCACATTTTCCTTATCCATTCTTCAGTTGAGGGATGTCTAGGTTGTTTCCAGGTGCTTGCTATTACAAATAATGCTTAAGGTTTCTATTGCTGTGACAAACCACAATGACCAAAACGCAAGTTGGACAGAAAGGGTTTATTTGGCTGACACTTCCATATTGTTGTTAATCCTCAAAGGAAGTCAGGATCAGAACAGAAACTCACTCAGGGCTAGAGACGGTAGGCAGAAGGCCATGGAGGGGAGTTGCTTACTGGCTTGCTTCCCCTGCTTTCTTATAGAACCCAGGAAAACCAGCTCATGGATGGCACCACCCACAGAGGCTGAGCCCTCTACCATCAATCTTTGATTAACAAAATGCCTTAAGGAAGAATCTTATGGAGGCATTTTTCTCAAGTGGGTCTCTCTTTTCAGATAACTCTAGGTAGATATAAGACTAACCATCACAGACATCTCTGTCACTGCCTCAGAGGCTAAGGGAACATCACAAAAGAAGGAGCAGAAAGGATGCAAGAGCCTGAGGTTGGAGAGATATGCAACAAAAGGTGTGTTCTGGACATGACCTGGCCATTGCCCTCATGAGCTGCTATGTCTGTGGTCACCTGCACAGAAGGCTGGGTCTGTTGACATCTTACCATAAGAAGGGAATTGCCCATAAGACTCTACCTGAAGGTCGTTAGAGGTAATGCTGGGGTGGGGGTCATTTTCTTCATTAGCATAGCCCCTGTTCACTGTCCATGCACCAGTAAATAACCCCACACCTGTGTACCATTAAATGCAGTGTGTCACAAATTAAAAGACATGAAAGCAGTGTTCTGGGGAAGAGAGGTTCAGAAGGAGTGGAAGAAGGGTAAGAAAGCATAGTTGGGTGAATATGATAAAAAATACATTGCAAACATGTAAGAAACTGTCAAACAATAAAAATAGTAGTAAAAAAATGAAGCCTACTATATATCAATGACAGTAGCCACTTCTATCCCTAGATACGTCATCTAGGGTAAAAATCAACAAACACCCATGTTAAACAACAGCACAGATGCAATGCATTTAATGGTATATAAAGAATAGTCCATTTAACAAATAGAACACACAATACCCTCAGAAACTCATGGAACCGTCTCTAAAATATATCATGCTTTGTGCCACAAATATGTCTTATTAGCTGAATAAATTGGGAGCATGGGGGCCTTGGGAGATGGTTGAAGGTGAGGGGAGAGACAGGGAGGGGAGCAGAGAGAATGTAGAGCTCAATAAAATAAAAAAAGAAATT
The DNA here is from genome assembly GCF_903992535.2 of Arvicola amphibius. Classification (NCBI taxonomy): domain Eukaryota; kingdom Metazoa; phylum Chordata; class Mammalia; order Rodentia; family Cricetidae; genus Arvicola; species Arvicola amphibius. The sequence continues at coordinate 90,812,516 of NC_052047.1, forward strand.
TGTTAAAATAAAAAAAAACATGTCTTATCAAATACAAAAGAATCCAAATAATTTATTATATTAAAGTGTAGTAAGACTAGAAATTAATAACAAGAAAAATTCCAGAAGCAGACAAATACTTAGAGTCTGAAAAAGATACTTTTGAATAAATCATGGAGAAAAAGAATTTTTCTAAATTGAAAATAAAAGTACAACCTATCAGAATCATTGGGAGACAGCCAAGAGAGTTCTAAGAGGAAATTTTATACCCATAAGTTCTTACACTTAAACAATGGGGTGAAAGCAAAACTATTTCCTGTACAAGCAAGAGGACATCAGTTTAAGCCCCCAGAACCGACATAAAAATTCAAATGCATAACACAAGCCTCTGTAATCTACCAAGAGAATATCCTGAACTTTACAGGCTGGCTTGCTCCTGGCTTGCTGGCATACAAAGCAGAAACCAACAGGGATCCTGCTTCAAACAAGATGGAAAGTAAGAACTGAAATTCCACACTTTAACCTTCAAATTAGTGCTGTGGCATGTGCTCATATGCACACACGCACACACACACATGAGCACATACACACACACACACACACACACATCATTTACCTGGATATGCAAAAATAATTAGGGGCTAAGATTATTCTGTGAGTAAAGTACTTTCTGCTCCAGCTTGGGGACTTGAATCTGGATCCCCCAGAACCCACATAAAAAATGTGATGGGACATAGTAATGTGTGCTTGTAAGCCCAGCACTTGAAGAGCAGAGACAGACCCTCACTGGCCAGCCAGTCTAGCTGAAATGACAAATTTCAGGTTCTGGGAAGAACTCTGAATTTAAAAAAAAAGTGGAAACAATTGAAAAAGATGCCAGTTGTAAACCTCTGACCTCCATATGTGCACATACATGAGCATACACACATATCACACATACATACATACACATGCATACATACACATACACACACACACACACATGATCTAAAAGGTCTCAAATAGTCTAATGATGTACCTTAAAGTCCTAGAAATACAAGAGCAATATAAACTCAAAAACAGTAGACAGAAAGAAAGAAATGATAAGATTTAGGGAGAAATTAATGGGATGGAGACTAAAAGAAAAATACATAGAATCAATCGAACAGCTGGTTCTTTGAAAAAAAAACAAGCAAGATTCACAAACACACAGCCAAATCAACCCAGAAAGAGACAGAGGCAGAGAGAACTCAAAGTAGTAAGATTGGGAGGTAAGGGGGGAGTTACCCCAGATCCCAACAAAATCCTGAAAATAACATATTCAAAAAATTATAAAAATCTGGAATAAATTGATGGTTTCCCAGACTCACATTAAACCAAGAGGATGTAAACAATTTAAACAGATTCACAGCAATCATTGAGATGGAAGCAGTCGTTATAATAGTGTGAAGGTTATGGTGCTGTGCTGTGTTTGATTTCTTATTAAAAAATCCAGGCGTTGTCACTATGCATTAATCTGTAGCAGTGTTAGAATATATATAATCATATTTTATTCCATGGACTATTTGTCCACATTGCTGCATTGCCTTGGTCAGGTTGATTAATCATACTGCTTCATTGTTATTCCGTTTATTCATAAACAAAAACAAGACTATAAGAATGCATTTATCAAATCACTGTATTACAAGATACATGCATAAAAGCCCCTAAACAAAGCTTAGCACATGCCAATCGCTCTATAAATATCAACTGTTCTGGTTTCTTTTCTGTTCCTGTGACTGCCACCACTACCAAATGCAATGTGGAAGGAAACGGCTGGCTTGCACTTCCATTTTACTATCCATCACTGAGGCAAGTCAGGTCGGGAACTCAAGGCGGGAACCATGGAAGAATGCTTCTTGCTAGTTCTCCTGCAAGATTCGTGCAGCAAGCTTTTTTATTCAATCCAGGACCTCCTTTCTAAGAAACATTATCGCTTGTAGTGGGCTGGTGCTGTGGGAACTCCTGCAGCCAATAGCCTTTAAGACACCATTCCATTTGCATGTGGTATCTTGCTGCAGGAGCTCCTTCGGCTCCTTCAGCCAATAGCCTTTAAGATAGCAGCCCTCTTGGGCATGGTCTCCCTGGCTTGGGTAGCTAAGCACTCCCTCTCTTCCTTTGGACTCTGCTTCTGGCTACCAGACGCTTTTCCTGGTCATGCAGGAGGCTGTTGTCTAGGACGGTGATCTGTAAGTTTTTCCCTTTAAATAAATAACCCTTTTATTAATCATAATTACAGACTGGTGTGGGATTGTTTTTGTGACTTACTCCTTTAGTATCTTGTACTATAAATGTAGACGTAAAGCTTGCACAGCCTCTCACTCACTCTTTCTCACCTCTAGTTCCTGTTCCCTGCTTGTGCAGAGGACTGTGATCTGCCCCTAAATAAAGAACACTTTATTACTCAATTCTGAGCTAGTGTGGGACTACTTTATAGCCTCCTCTACCAATTAACAACCAAGACAATTTCTCACAGACCAACCTACTAGATACAATTACCCAGTGGAGATTTTGTTTTTGGGTGAGCCAAGGCTGAGTAAAATCTCTGGGTTTCTACAACTTCTGCCTATTCACCTCAGTCATCTCCACAGCACTCATCTGGTCCTGTCTACAGACAGACACCGGACTTTACCCATCCCCTCTACCCTAGAATGTCTCTCATCGAGGAGAAGCACTAGACTACAACAGCAGCTCCTTGTACCCCAGAGATTCACCTGAAGCCCACGTATCCTGCATCTGCCTTCTGCTAGCTTCCCCCTGACCCCCACTCCTAGACCCCCTCTCTTGTATGGATCCTAGAATTTTATCACCAATTCTATCAGAAAAATCCTGAACACCTCCTCCAGACTTCTGAAGATTAACGTTGAGAATTCTATAACTCTAAAGAAAAATCTGTTCCTGGGATGTAAAATCTCATTTAATCAAATCTGAGCTGGGATTCTGATACTTCATCTGGACAACACCAAATTCCCAAAGACGGTCATAAGCCCAACCACCCAACAAGTTGGGGTAACAGAAAACAAAGCTTTAAACACTACTCAACCAAAGAGAGAAAATTTACCCATACAAGAAACATTTCCAATGATCAAAATCTAAATGGCTCAGTCCCTCACAAATATACAAACACAAATAAGCTCAACAACAGGTCTCCACAAAAAAAATATAACATCCCCCAAGAAAAGTAACTTAGATGACATACAAGACAATGATTTCAAAATAGTAATAATAAACATATCAAAAATACATAGCAATTGAAATCACATTCTGCATTCTGTCTTACCACTATGGATTAAAGCTGGATATAAACAACAAATGAAAAGGCAGACAACACAGAAATTCATGAACACTAAACAACCCAATACTGGACCAAAACTGAGTGAAGAAAGAAATCAAGAAGGAACTGTTTTAAATCCAAGAATTGAATGAAAATAAGAATACAACATACCAAAATCCGTGGTACGTAATGAAGGCACTCATAACGAGGAAGGTTTACAGCAATGTGTGCCTACATCAAAATACTGGAGATATCTCAAATTAATGATCTAACTATACACCTGATGGCCTTAGAAAAACAAAAACAGCTGGGCGATGGTGTCACACTGATGGGGGAAACTCTATTACCCAATCACATCTAGGGTGTAGTTACCTGGGGCCCAGATAGAAAAACTGAAAAAAACCAGGTGCACTCTCTCTCTGCACGGTGCCCACTGGACAGATAGGACATCGGACCTCCCACTCTTGTAACGTGAGTTTCTCCTTTTTAACCATTAAAATATAACTGTTATTCTTGAAAAAAAGAGAGAGGGATAATTGGATGATGGGATAATAGATTGGTATTTGTGAGTTATTGTTTTTAGACAATTATATTAGTATAGATTCTTGTATCTTGATACAAAGTTAAATTTATTGCATATTGTATGCATGTATGCTTCTACCTCTGTTTAAAACATTGTTTATGTTTTGATATATATATATATATTTATATAAATATATATATATATATATTTACCATATTGCAGTGAACATTACTACCTCTGATCAAGATACTTCTACATTGTTTACATTTGAAGGTCATTGTCCTCATTTATTGCACAGTTGTTTATTGTCTTAGTCTTTAAGTTAGATATGTATTGAGAATTATAGATCAATAGTCATCTATGTTTGTCATATTTATAATTAGGCTAATCATGTTCTTTAGATACATAGAGATTATATTCAGTATAGATAGATAATCTTCAACCTCTTCAAAGAGCTGTAGAAAATGGCCTTTAATCTAACCTAGAGTTCCGTGATAATGAGACATGATTGCTCCTGGCAACACCGATCTAATCCCGAGAGAATGTTGAGCACCAAAGACACTCCACCTGGAGCCTTTCTTCTTGGCAGAACTGGCCTTTAGGCGAAGAAATGCCCATACCTCAACCACTAACAGAGATACAGAGTATCTGTAAATGGATAAAACAGGATTGTCATATCCTGCCAAGACAGGGTAAGATAGTTTTAAAAGGTTTCTTGCCTTTAAAAATGGTATGTCAGTTACGTTAGGCCTTAGCCAAAGTTGGTTGCTTCAACATTGCAAATTAGACTTTGGGTGATTGCCCAGGTAGTCAGTTGTCTCTGTCATTTGTTGCACAATTTGGAAGTTTCTCAATTTCACTTCCTGTTTACTCAAGTAATATTGCTTCCATTCTCAGATCTTTGATGGAGTTGAAGATTAAATAATTGTAGTTACCTTCCTCATGATTTAGCCAAGCTTAATTTCAATGCAATAGTTAGACCCCTTGGAATAGAATGTTTAGTAAAACTTTTGTTATGCTTTCCTTGTTTAATATTGTTTATTGTTTGTAATTTTATATTTGGTATCTGTTCCTATTGTATATAGTTGTATTGGGTTTGGATCGATCTTGTTTAGACAAAAGGGAGAGATGATGGGGGAAACTCTATCAACCAATCACATCTAGTTAGGTTGTGGCTACCTGGGGCCCAGATAGAAAAACTGGGAGAAACCAGGTGCGCACTCTCTCTGTGCAGTGCCTGCCGGACAGATAGGACGTCGGACCTCTCACTCTTATAGCATGAGTTTCCCCTTTTTAACCATTAAAACATAACTGTTATTCTTGAGCTGGCCTGGTTATTTATCATACTGACTTAATTCACAACAACGCACACTTTTAATCCCAGTACTTGGGAGGCAGAGGGAGACAGAGGCAGAGGCAGGTGGATCTCTGTGAATTCGAGGCCAGTCTGGACTACAAGAGTGAGATACAGGACAGACTCTAAAGCTACACAGAAACCTTGTCTCGAAAAACAGAGAGAGAGAGAGAGAGAGAGAGAGAGAGAGAGAGAGAGAGAGAGAGAAAGGGGGGGGAGGGAGGGAGAGAGGGAGAGAGAGAGAGAGAGAGAGAGAGAGAGAGAGAGAGAGAGAGAGAGAGAAATAAAAGAACAATCACCATCCAAAAAGAGCAAATAGGAAGAAATAATCAAAATTAGGGCTGAATGAAGGAAATCAAAACAATATAAAAAATAAGAAAACAAGAAGCTGGTGCTTTGAAAGTATTAACATGATTGGCAAACCTTTAGCCAAATTAACCAAAGAATGAGATGATCCAAATAAATTATATTAGAGAAGATAAGGAAGATAGTACAACAGACCCTGAGGAAATTCAAAGAATCAAAAATCTACTCTCAGCAGAGTGTGGTGGCACATGTCTTTAATTCCAACACTCCAGAGACAGCGGCAGGTGGATTTCTATGAGTTGAAGGCCAACCTAGTCTACCGAGTGAGTTTCAGGACATCCAAGGAGTCATAATTAGATCTTGTCTTAAAAAGAAACAAACACCAACAAAAAAAACAACTATATTCTACAAAATTTAAAAATCTAAAAGTAATGGTTGAATTATTTTTAGATATATACAATTAAGTTAAAGCAAGATAAGGTAAATAATTTAAACAGGCCCATGACACCCAGTGACATAACAACTATAATTAAAATCTCCCAAATAATGCCAGACATGGTGGCACAGAGGACTCCATTTTCTACTATAGAGACACCTGCTCATCCATGTTCATTTTGCTCTATTCAAAATATTCAGGAAATGGAAACAACCTAGATGATCATCAACTGATAAATTGATAATGAAAATGTGGTGTCAGCCACCCTGCGGCCAATGAGGATGAAAAACCTGCATCAGGTACCAAGGGACTCTATGTGAGCTCAAGAGCAGTGTAAACAAAAGACTTCTCGTTTTTATTATTAAAGCGAGCAAAGCATGAGGTGAGGTTTACTGTTAGCTTAAGCAAATACAATAAGGGAGTACACCTGGTATTATGTCTTATCATCTTTGGTCATGTGAAAAGGGCCAAGAGTATTCCTCCCAGGCCTTTGCCTTTCCATCAGAGATAATGTGGACGTGCCAGGGCATTCCCTTCGTGCCCTTGCTTTCAAGTATGTTCACTTATAACAGTTCATGCAATTCTTTCTAAAAAGCCACCTTGTGTAAGAACATTCTGCACTCTGCCCCATCCATGGTTCACAGTAAGGTCATAACAAGTTCACAGCTTTCTTACACAGGTGCCCGCAATGTGAGGGATTGCACAATAGAATATTACTCAAATGCTAAAGAAAATGAAAATCGCAGGTGAAAGGACGGTATTAGAAACAATCACTCTGAATGAAGTTACCCAGACCCAGAAAGATAAATTTCACAAGTTTTTTCTAATTTTTGGATGTTAATATTGAATTTTGAGATATATGTGTTTCATTTGTAATATCCAGTAGGGCCAAGAAACTACTAATGGGCCCTAGGAAGGACACTCAAGGGAGGAGAGATAGAATGCACTCGTATAAAGTGTTAAAGGGAAATAAAGGTACAGGAAGGATGATACTGGAGCGGGGAGTGAAAGACAGCACGAGACAGAGACGGAAACACAAAGAGGGACCTTTTGAAAGAGATATATAGAAATCTACTACTGTAGAAGCTACACACACACACACACCAGAGAGAGGGAGAAAGTTAAAATTGAGTTACTTTACAGTGGGGCTACAATTCCCCTATTAGACACCAGAGACTAACAAATAAGTTCTGAAGGGTAACTATGACAAATGGCAATAGCCTATAATGTTTGAGGGTCTATGGAATTCACTGACCAACAACTCCAAAAGAAGTAACCTGGCATTGAGTTTCTTATTTGTTAGTTTCTGGTGTCTAGAATGGGAATTGTTGCCCCATTGTAGAGTAAAGCCCTATTGTTGAAGACACCACATTCTTGAGTCGTAAAATATGGCAAAATGAAGCCAGTAAAAATCTGAAAGCTTTATCCATACTGATTAGCTAGCTTTCCTCATGCTAGAGAGTGCTATGCAAGCCTAGTGCGGTAGTGCACACCTTTAATCCTAGCACTCAGCAGGCGTAGACAGGCGGGTTTCTGAGTACAAAGGCAGTCAGGTCTACAAAGTCCAGGACAGCAAGGGCTACACAGAAAAACCCTGATTTGAAAAACCAAAGAACGAGGAGGAGGAAGAGAAGGAGGAGGAGGAGGAGGAGGAGGAGGAGGAGGAGGAGGAGGAGGAGGAGGAGGAGGAGAAGAAGAAGAAGAAGAAGAAGAAGAAGAAGAAGAAGAAGAAGAAGAAGAAGAAGAAGAAGAAGAAGAAGAAGAAGAAGAAGAAGAAGAAGAAGAAGAAGAAGAAGAAGAAGAAGAAGAAGAAGAAGAAGACGACGACACTATGTAAGCTACTGGAGGAGAAAAGAAATCATCAGTCATACCTAGCTATAAACCCTTCAAGCTATAATAATGAATGGCCTCAGAATACATGCCCATCAGTGCAATGGTGGAATAAACATCATGGGAGTAACCAATTACTTTCTGATTGGATCTAAATACAGCACCAAGGGTTGAAACTCATACTTGGCACCATTATCTGACTAAGAACCTATGGACAGACAGTCTTAGGGGAAAACCCACTACTATTATGCTTCTATATGGATATAGTATTAAACTGACTCCTAATTATTTTTCACTATACCTGCATAGATCAGGGCATTTCTCATCATCATCTGAGAAGCTTCTATCCGCAGTAGATTGTGATGAACACGGTGAGCTAAGGTATGAGACTAAGAGACTACAGAATGCTCAGACTTCTGGGGAACATACATACACAACCCTATCCACAAGGCTCAGAGCTCATTTCTGCAGAGGGGATTGGATGGCTGTAAGAGAGTAGGTAAATGACTACAAAAATATTGTCTTCATGATACATCAGAGCAGCTGCACAATGAACTCATGGCAGTTGTGACAGCGTGTGCAAGCCCAGGCCAGACCAGACCCCAGCAAGGAGAAAGAAACCAGGCACATACTCCCACTCCAAGCTGTAGAGCTACTAGCAACTTTTGTCTGCTTGGAGACAGAGAGACAGTTTCTCTGAGTATAGCTCCTGTTAAGTAAGCCACTCTCTGATAGAAGACCACACATCCAAGAATATTTTGGCAGCACAGATTGATCTTGAAGGATTTAAAACAAAAAAAAAAAAACAAAAACAAACAAAAAACTCACAGAGCTGGGTGAGTAGGGAGGGGACAGTGAATTGAGGAAGAGTTGGAAGGGGGGATAATGAATGTCATCAAAATATGCTGTAGGAAACTTTTAAAGAACTAATAAAATATTACCTTATAAAAAAAGGATGGAAACAAAATTTTTTGTTTAAAGTGTGAAATGTGGCCTCACTAGTTGAGTTCTTACCTACCATGAACAAAACTCTGGATTTTATCCCCAGTGCTGCCAATGAAACAGGGTAAAAATCCTGTTTGATTTACATGCAATATGCCATTCGCACATTTCTTTTGCTGAAAGAAACAAAAACACTACATTGCTATACCTTCAATCCTAATTTACTGATTTTAAGAATAACTCTATACTAAAATCAGTATGGCAAAAAATATAATATAGTGCTATGTAATTCCCATCAAAAAGTATCTCTTCATGGATTTCTTTTTCCCCATAATGATTCTTTGTGGTTCCCAAAATTTATAATATTAAAATATACTTATTTAGCAGGCTACCCTCAATGGGTTCTCACACCCATTGCTTCTACTGAGCCTCACAATCTTCCTGGAAATTTTTTTAGGGTGTTATATATGTGATAAGGTATATTAGCCTGTGAAGAAAATAAAGGATTCTTTTTCAAGGTATACAGTCACCTAATAAGTAAGATATGACTATAAATATGATAGTTTTAAGCATTTGATGTCATTTAATAATTTATATGATGCTTATTATATCAAAGTTAAATATTTCTAACATGTGGCCTGACCCCTTCCCAAAGAATTCTGAATGTTTCCTGTTAAAGGAATTTAAAAGCAAAATCAACCATGATCTTTGTACTGATCTTTGTACCTCTGGGTGGTTTGTCTGCTGCTTCTGCCTCCCATAGCCCCAAAAGCTCCCTGAGCTGCACTCTCTTCCGGCTGCACTGGCTCTTTCCATCTCTCCTGTGAGTCAGAGTTTTAGCACTGACTCCAGGGAGCTGCTCACTCCATCCTCCAAACAGTTAACTGCTCCTCTTCATTCATCCTCCTTCCACCTCACAACTCTGTCCAAGCCACATAGTACATGTTACATTAGCTCCATGTACATCTATTCGCGGTACTTTGTACTGATGTGACTTTAAGGTATTTGGGTGATTATGGAAAGCTCTCTGTCTTTTCCACTAGACTATGTCTTACTCCAAGAAATAGGAGTTCCATGTCTGACTTTTAATGGTCACCTCCATTGAACAATATACCTGGAATAGAGTAGTTACTGTGAAATAAATGAATAGCTCAATGGCATCTGTAAAATAATAGGAGTTGAATTTAATCATGTATTGCTTGTTATAAAAGACTCTGCAAGTTTGCTTGTGAGTAGCTCTCACGTGGGCATGATTTTATAGAGGCAGCCACTTCTTCACTGGAAATAGAGTCCTCTCTACAGGATCTCATGATTGCTATCACTGTCAGTCAACTCTTGTTCGCTGGGGAAGAATTAAAGTTACCACAGTGTCAAGACGAGCCAAGATTCCCTAAAGAAAGTTCTATTAGATGCATTAAGAATAAATCTCTAGAAAATGGATGGGGCTAGAAAACATTATTTTGAGTGAGATAACCCAGACACAGAAAGACAATTATCACATGTACTCAGTCATAGGTGGTTTTTAACCACAAGGCAAAGAAAACCAGCCAACAAACCATAACCCCAAAGAACTTAAACAATAATGAGGACACCAAGAGAGACTGACATAGACCTAATCTACACAGGAAGTAGAAAAGACAAGATCTCCTGAGTAAATTGGGATCATGAGGACCATGGAGGAGGGATGAAGGGAGGAGGAGAGACGCAGGGAGGGGAGCAGAGAAAAATGTAGAGTTCACTAAAAATCTATAAAAAAGAATTAATCTCTCACAAATGATAAAAGGACTGAGAAAAAATGAGAAAACATCACCCTTCACAATAGCTACAAATAACATGAGATATCTTAGAGTAATGCTAACTGAAGAAGTAAAGACCTGTAGGAAAGAACCTTAAGTCTCTGAAGAAAGAAATTGAAGAAGATGTCAGAAAATGGCAAGATCTACCCCATGTTCTGTGATAGGGAGGCTCAACATAATAAAAATGACAATCCTACCAAAAGCAGTCTACATATTCAATGCAATTCCCAACAAAATCAACTTCATACTGCAAAACAAAAAACCCAGGATAGCAAAAATAATCATGTACAATAAAGGAACTTCCAGAGGCATCACCATCCCTGACTTCAAGCTCTACTATAGAGCTATAATAACTAAAACAGCTTAATATTGGCATGAAAACAGACAGGTGGACCAATGGAATCAAATCAAAGACCCTGACTTTAATCCACACACCTATGAACACCTGGTTTTTGACAAAAAAGCTAAAATTTTATAATGGAAGAAAGAAAACATTGTCAATAAATGGTAATGGCATAACTGATGTCAATATGTAAGAGAATTCAAATAGAACCATATATATCCCAACACACAAAACTCAAGTCCAAATGGATTAAAGACCTCAACATAAATTCAACCACACTGAACCTCATAGGAGAGAAAGTGGAAAGTAGCCTTGGACACATGGGGACAGGAGACCGCTTCCTGAATATAACACTAGTAACACAGACACTGAGAGCAACAGTCAATAAATGGGACCTCCTGAAAATGAGAAGCTTCTGTAAGACAAAGGACAGAGTCAATAAGATAAACTGGCAGCCTACAAAATTGGAAAAGATCTTCACCAACCGCACATCAGACAGAGGACAGATCATCAAAGTATATAAAGAACTCAAGAAATTAGACATCAAAATACAAAATAATCCAATTTAAAAATGAAGAACAGATCTAAACAGAGAATTCTCAACAGAAGAATCTCAAATGGCCAAAAGACACTTAAGGAATTGCTCAACATCCTTAGCTTGCAGGACAGAAATGCAAATCAAAACCACTCTGAGATACCATCTCAAAAAAAACCACCTATGATGAACACTCCTGTATTGCTGGTAGAAGTGCAAGCTAGTACAGTCCCTTTGGATATCAGTATAGTGATTTCTCAGAAAATTAGGAAACAGTCTTCCTCGAGACCCAGCAATACCATTTTTGGGTATATATCCAAGGGATATTCAATTGTACCACAAGGACATGTGCACAACTATGTTCATAGCAGCATTGTTTGTCATACTCAGAACCTGGAAGCAACCTAAATCCCCTCTACCAAAGAATGGATAAGGAAAATGTGATACATTTACACAATGAAGTACTACACAGCAGAAAAAAATGACATCTTGAAATTTGCAGGCAAATAGGTGAAACTAGAAAACATCTTATTGAGTGAGGTAACCCAGACCCAGAAAGACAATCATCATATGTACTAACTCATAAGTGGTTTTTAAACATAAAGCAAAGAAAACCAGCCTACAAATCACAATCCCAGAGAACCTAGATAACAATGAGGACCCTAAGAGAAATCTACATGGATCTAATTTACATGGGAAGTAGAAAAAGACAAGATCCCTTGAGTAAACTGGGAGCATGAGGACCTTGGGAGAGGGTTGAAGGGGAGGGGAAAGAAAGGGGGAGCAGAGAAAAATATATAGCTCAATAAAATCTATAAGAAAAAATGAAAAGAATAAAAACACTTATGATAGCTTATGCTGGAAAGGATGCAGAGTAAGCAGAACACTCCTCCACTGCTAGTGGGAATGCAAACTTGTACAGTTGTTGTGGAAATCAGTGTGGTGATTTCTCAGAAAATTGGGAATCAATCTACAGTAGTACCACTCTTGGGCAAATACCCAAAGCATTCACACCTATGCCACAAGGGCATTTGTTCAACATTGTTCATAGCAGCATTAATTGTAACAGCCATAACCTGGAAACAACCTTGATGTCCCTCAACAGAAGAATGAATTTTAAAAAATATGGTACATTTACACAATGGAGTACTACTCAGTGGAAAAAAAATGACATCTTGAAATTTGCAAGCAAATGAATGCAACTAGAAAAAAACATCCTGAGTAAGGTATCCCAAACCCAGAAAGAGAAACATGGCATGTACTCACTCATAAGAGGATATTAGACATAAATCAAAGGATTAGACATAAAGCAAAGGATAAACAGCCTGTAGCCCACAACCTCAAAGAAACTAAGTAACAAGGAGAACCCTAAGAGAGACATACAGGTATTCTCCTGAGAAAACTGGGAGCATGAAGTGGAAGGAAAGAAGGTTGGGAGGGAAGAAGGAGAGGCGGGAGGAGAACATGAAGGAATGGAATAGCAGAGATGGGGGAAGAACAGAGAGGGACAACAAGGAAAGAGATTCTTGATTGAAGGAGACATTATACACTAGCAAGAAACTTGGCATTAGGGAAATTTTCAGGAATCTAAAAGAACGGCCCCAGCTAAGACCCTAACCAGTAGTGGAGAGGGTACCTGAACTGGCCTTACCCTGTAATCAGATTGATGACTATCTTAACTATCATCATAGAACCTTCATCCAACAACTGATGGAAGCAGATGCGGAGATCCACAGCTAATCACTAGGCAGAGCTCCCTGAGTCCAGTTGAAGGGAGGGAGGAGCAATAATAAGAGCAAAGGGGTGAAGATCATGATGGGGATATCCACAGAAACAGCTGTGGTTTCTGTGGAAGCTAGTGGAAGCTCACTGGCTCCAGACTGACAGTGGGGGAACCTGCTTAGGATCAAACTAGGCCCTCTGAATGCAGGTGACAGCTGTATGGTTTAGGCAATCTGTTAGGTCACTGGCAATGGGACCAGGATTTATCCCTAGTGCTTGAACTGGCTTTTTGGAGCCCATTCTCTTTGGAGGGATACCTTGATCAACCTAGATATAGTGGGAATGGCCTTGGTCCTACCTCAAAATGATGTTACAGACATTGTTGACTCCCCATGGGAATGAGGGGAAAGGTGGGGAGAGCTGGAGGAGAAGACAGAGTGGGAACTGGGATTGATATGTAAAATGAGAAAGGTTTTTTTTAAATAAATAAATAAATGGAAGGAAGGGAGGAAGGAAGGAAGGAAGGAAGGAAGGAAGGAAGGAAGGAAGGAAGGAAAAATGAGATGAAATTCAAAGTTTTTATTGCCTTACCTCTGATAATGTGAAACAATCTAATGATAAATCCCTTATTACAACTAAAAAGAAAAAGAATAAATCTCTCTACAGTTACTCTCTCCTTTGAGAGATGATTCACTTTCGGATAGTATAAGGACTTCTCACCATCTGACTGTAATGACTTTTGGCTTCTCTGAAAAAGAGCTAGATCTTTTTATGATTTGAGAATACTCCTGTTTGTTTTTCAGATCAAGCTGGAGAATCTAAATGTATACAGAAATCTTACCTGGTCCACCAGTCCCAGGGGCCTCTGCTTCTTCATGGAATCATGACACCTCCAGAGTACTATGAACATAGCATAAACTATTATGCATTCATGTCACACTCAGATATTCCATAGTTCTCACTGGAGTGCCCCTGATCGACAGCAATCTAGTCTTTCGGAGACTTGGGGGGAAAATTAATGAAAGTTCTCTAGAAAAAAAGAAAAGAAAAGATTGTATCTCCCTATGGAGATCTAGAGAAATAGGAAGGAGATGGTGGGGAAATGTACTAGGATAAATAAAGAAAATGAAAAAAAAATAACTCTGGAAGCAAATGCCAATTGAGATAGACCGGGATTTGAGTCAGAAGTTTAGTGTGAAAAAAATACAACCAAAGGAAACTAGGGAAAATGAGATAGCATTGCAGTTTTTGTTGCTCTCTTATAAACATAATTTTATAGCTATTAAACAAAACAAAAATTAGAGTTGCCAAAATGTACTAAATATGAAGGGAAAAATTTTAGATAAAATGCAAACTTCCAAGAATATGTGTAAATTAAATGAAAATAAGCCAAATGCAAATAAAACATACCTAGCATTTGTTTTTAAAGAAATCACAGTACGGCACTTGGAAGAGCCTTCTCAGGTTGCTTTATTTGTTTTTTTGTTTTTTTTTTTTTTATTGACTTTCACACAATGCGTTCACACACAGGCCCTGATGTGACTGGCACATAAATCAAATCCTTGATATAAATTAAAAATAAAAATACATGCACACAAGAGGTTCCTGATACTGGCAAGACCCCAATCCACATACACCCCTGGGCCCTCTGACCTGCTTAACATCCTCGCAAATGTCTGTCCTTAAGTCAGCAACAGGGAAGATGCTATCAGCCTTGGTTTGTATACGTTAGTGTGCTTTCTATAAAGAGTGACACTTTGCCAACAAATTGCCATAGATGATGCGACAAAGTATACAAACTCTTCCTCACTCCCCATTCTCACCAAGACAGTTAAAACGTCCTGAAAATCTGTTCAACGCACTTGTGACAAGCAGTAGTAAAAGCCTATGAACAGATGTGCCTATGTCCTGGGTTCACAACGCCTGAGCAAGGAAACTAGCTCTCATAGAAAAACTTGCATGCACAATGAACTGTTCTGCACCTCAGGAAGAGCTAATGTTGCCAACAATAAAACAGAAAAAAAAAACCGATTTGAAGTAGACTATTACAGGTCATATAGAGCAATCGTGACTGACTAACCATCCAAGAGGAGGCATAGTAACTCCCTTTGGGCCAGAAGCCGAGTTCCAGGGAGGGGCTCACCGAGCAGTCCTCATGTCTGTTGACTTGCTTTTTCAAGCTGTTAGTGTAACTCGCAGCTACATTGGTTTGTTTTGTTGTTGTGACATGGTCTCCATAGATGTGTATTGAAATTGTGCCCAGCTGCGCTGAAGCCAAGAACCATGCAATCTGGAGGTTGTGTAAGCAAGATTACAAGGCTCCAAGGTATCTGGTGCGGGCCCTGCTCATCTCTCTGCTTACCTCCAGCCTCTGCTTATATAGCCTGGGCAATTAGAGGCTGTGTTGGGACCAGGTCCAAAGGGTGTAGCAAAGTGACCAGATTTGCAGAAAAGCCACAGCTTCAACTTTCCATCAGTACTCAATTTACATACCCAGGGAACAGCCACCGATAACTAGAACCAATCTGGGGTTTGGTTTTTCCATTTGTTCTTTCCTTTCAAAGCATAACCCAACTTGCTCATCGTTATTCCTCTCAGGAGAAATTCTGTGTGTTTTCTTAAATCCTCTGTCCCTTTCACGAAATAGATTCTCAAAAAGTGACTCTTGGTAGAGTTACTCATTCACGCCAGACTACCAAATACAAGCCATCCAGATAAGGTTTCTTAGAATAAGTAAACATAATATTTGGAACAGTCTTATACTAAAATGTATACCTATATCAAAATTAGTCATTGTTTATTTGAAACTCAAATTGAACTTTCCCCGTGTTTTATGTGGAAGCCCTGCATTAAAGCGTAGGTGGCTTATATTTTACTTAAAAATATTGACTAAGTCAAAGTCTCCATACTCTAAGCCAAATTAATATTTAACAGATTTTTGGCAATGGAGCAAAAGAACAAATGTGTCAAGTAAGCAAGCTTTGCTTATTCCAAGCCCAATTGGAGTCGCAACTTTTTAAATTTGAAGGTCTCAACTCCAAAGACAAAAAGTGTAGTGAGTCTTACCTGCTTGTAATCGAGGTTCCTTAACAATGTCTACTTCAGATCAGATCGTGCAATTATACTAATTGATACTCTTTCCTTCTAAATGAAAAATAGTATTCAAAGATCAAATCGCAGCCCCAAGTTCTCACCGAGGACAGAGGCACCAGTGGTGACAGCTGGACCTCCTAGGACACACCTCACATCTCACCAGAGAGATGTTTCACGTCACAGCCTTGACACAGCCAAGTATGCATGAAGTGTGTGCTTTCAAATCCAAAAAAAAAAAAAAAAAAACCCTCTGTATGTGGGAGCGGGAAGAGAAGGGGTGTGGAAAGAATAGTAATGAAAGAAAATTAGGCAATCAAGGAGCAAACGGAAAATTGACTCAACTCAGTGTTTTCAAAGATGCACATGGGGAGCGGGGAGGACACTGTGGCGGCAAAGGTTCCCCAGAATAGGCATTGGCATGACTGACATGACTAAGAGACTTGCAGGAAACACTAAAAATGGACTTGTTTAAAATCCTCCCCAGCCTCTTCCTCTTGCTTTCTCTTCCTCTCTCTTTCTCTCTCTCTCTCTTTGTTTTTGGTGTTTTTTTTTTGACAAAATATTATATCCAGGGCTGGCCTCAATTTCTGATGGTCTGCCTCTGCACCAGAACGCCTGGACTGTACGCCTATGGCTCTGTACTTGGCTGGAGACTTTTCCATGCACAGAGTAGCAAACTGCGGCCTGCCTTTCGCGGGACTTCCCCTGGGGTCTGAGTGTGAGCAGGCTCGATCGTCAAATACTCTACTATGTCTGGAGCTCAGAAAGCGCAGTGAATGCAGACACTGGCATGGGGTGATCCTTCTGCCCTGCGAATGACATCGCAAGTCTCGTTCATCTCGGAAGCTGCAACCAGCCACGAGAGGAAGGCAATGGAAGCAGTTCTTTAGATGGACCATCCCTGGTGTTCTCTCAGGAGCCAGTCTTGGAAATTCATCCCTGAGTTCTGGTTCCTTAGCCCATCGACCCTGCCACTAAATACATTTCAAAGTAAACCAACCACAGCAGAGTCTGTCCCATATAGCAGAATGATACAAGTGATTCCCCAGATAGCTATCCCACCAGCCAACTGGTCCTAAGCCAGAGGTGATCCGGGATAATTTTATCATCTACCAGAACACACGTGACAGGATAAGGCAAGCATTGTTGTTTGGGTGGAAAGCGAGGGTGACATAAAAGTTGCCAGCATCGAGTGAACAGAGTCCAGGACGTGGCTGAATCTCCTACCTCGCACACAGGTGCCTACAACAAGGAACCATCCTGCCACAAACATCAGTAGTTCCAGGATGCAGAATCCTTCCCTAGTACAACACCCATCTTGATTTTTTTTCATTTTTGCAATGTTTTGATTTTAAATATGCATTTGTGTGTCTGTGTATGTATTTGTGTGAGTGTTCCACAATACTTTTGTGTGCCCCACTTGTGTGTGTGGTCCTACAGAAACTATCAAAGGGTTTAGGGTGCCCTGGAACTAGAGTTAAAAGCAGTTGTGAACCATCCCACGTGGAAACTGGGGGCAGAACCCAGGCCCTCTACAAGAGCAGAAAACTGTCCTAACCCATGGGCCATCTCTCCAGCCCCACAACTTTGATTTTAAAAGTATCCTGTGCTGTAATGTAAATTGCCTTATGAAATATACATATTGCAGTTTATTTACATGATTTTCACCTTTTGTTTCTGAAACCATGTCATGGCCTAAAATCAGCATGTGCTTTGGTATGATAATTTTTCTTACTCATTTTTTTGAAAATACAAATGCTGTGGTTAATCCTAGAGTTTGTCTTTTAAAAACCAGTGGCAACTTGAAATCAAGGAACCGTGTCCCATAAGCAGGCCCCTTCTCATGAATGAACATGTTCATTTGCATGTCGAGGGGCAGTACTAGAGGTGATCACACATTACCTTGGCTTCAACCTCAGGTGGAGCATTCAGCCACCCCTTCTCTTTTCATTGATTATGTGGTCCAGGTATCAGTGGTGTTTTAAGGCCATAATCAGCGGAGCCAAGAACAGCCCATTTTAGGCTCTTGGAAGTTGAAATGGAGAACAGGGACTAAATCGGTGAGTAAATGGTCGCCCCTATTAAGGAAAGGCAGCCGAAAAGTAATAGCAGAGGGGCTTTGGCTCTATCTCCATCCATCGCCGGACAAAGACTCTATGGTGATATTTGAGATAATCATCAGTGTGAAGGCGGGGCAAGGCCAGTACAGGCACCCTCTCCTCTGCTGCCCAAGGACCTAGCTGGGGTCATTCCTGTGGATACCTGGGATCCCCTCTAGAGCCAAGTCTCTTGGCAACCCTAAAATGGCTTCCTTAATGTAGATAACTTCTTCCCTGCTCCTATATCTGCCCTTCCCCCATCTCCACCCTCCCACTCCCCCAAGCTCTCTCCAGTCTTTCCTTTCTCTCTCCCCCTCTCCTCTTCCCCCAAGCTCACCCCCATCCCTATCCCCAACCTCATGCTCCCAACTTTTGCCCAGCAATCTTTTTTGCTTCCAATTTCTGAGAGGATCTATATGTTTTTCTTTGGGCTCACCTTGTTATTTGGCTTCTCTAGGCTTAATGTCCTTTGTTTATGGTGAGAGTCCACTAATGAGTGAGTACACACCATATTCATCTTTTTCGGTCTGGGTTACCTCACTCGGGATAGTGTTTTCTATTTCCATCCATTTGCATGCAAAATTCAAAATGTCATTATTTTTTACTGCTGAGTAGTACTCTAATGTGAATATATTCCACACTTTCTTTATCCATTCTTCCACTGAGGAGCATCTAGGTTGTTTCCAGGATCTGACGATTACAAATAATGCTGCTATGAACATAGTTGAACAAATGCTTTTGTAGTATGATTGGGCATCTCTTGGGTATATTCCCAAGAGTGGTATTGCTGGATCCTGAGGTAGACTGATTCCCAATTTCCTGAGAAACTGCCACACTGCTTTCCAAAGTGGTTGCACAAGTTTGCATTCCCACCAGCAATGGATGAGTGCTTCCACTACTCCACATCCTCTCCAGCATAGGCTATCATTGGTATTTTTGAGTTTAGGCATTCTGACAGGTATACAATGGTATCTCAAAGTTGTTTTGATTTGCATTTCCGTGATGGCTAAGGAGGTTGAACATGACCTTAAGTGTCTTTTGGCCATTTGAACTTCGTCTGCTGAGAATTCTCTTTTCAGTTCAGTACCCATTTCTTAATTGGATTAATTAGAATTTTCATGTCCAGTTTCTATGGAGATAGAGACAAAGTTCCTCATCAGAGCAACAGACTGAGCTCCCAAGGTCCAATTGAAGAGAAGAAGGAGGGAGAAGATGAGCAAGGAAGTCTGAACCGCGAGGGGTTGGTCCACCCACTGAGACAGTGTGCCTGTTCTAATTGGAGCTCACCGGGACTGAATGAGCATGCGACCAAACCGGACTCTGAATGTGGATGAAATGGGGGACTGATTGAGAAGCCATTGATAAAGAACCTTCATCTGGCGATGTACGGAGCTAGAGACAGAGACCCACATTGGAGCACTGGACTGAGCTCCCAAGGCCCAGATGAAGAGCAGAAGGAGGGAGAACATGAGCAAGGAAGTCAGGACAGCGAGGGGTGCGTCCACCCACAGAGATGGTGGGACTGATCTAATGGGAGCTCACCAAGGCCAGCTGGAATGGGACTGAACGAGCATGTGATCAAATTGGACTCTCTGAATGTGGCTGACAATGAGGGTGGACTGAGAAGCCAATGATAATGACACCAGATTTGGATTCTACTGCATGTACTGGTTTTTTGGGAGCCTAGGCTGTTTGGATGCTCACCTTCCTAGACCTGGATGGAGCAGGGAGGGCCTTGGACTTTCCACAGGGCAGGGCACCCTGACTTCTCTTAGGACTGGAGAGCGAGGGGGAGGGGGTATGGGGGGAGTGGGAAGGAAATGGGAGGATGGGAGGAGGTGGAAATTTTTAATTAATTAATTAATTTAATTTAAAAAATTTTTAAAGAAAAGTAATAGCAGAGAATGAGATTCCAGAACTGCATCCATCTGCTTGGGACCAGGCCTCCTTTACTACCACCAATCAATTTGCTGACCCTCTGGCCTTCACAGACCTTGAGTAACTATTACAAGCTTTTCAGGCCTCAAAGTACATCAGCACTGGAGCACTTAGCAAGAAGTAGACCCTGGCAAGGAAAACATGTTTTCGTCTGCTCCAAATTCAGCTCTTGTTCAAAAGCAAGGTATGTGTCTCACAGCTGTATTTCCCGATGCTTATAAATACCCCATCCCTCTACAGTCTATTCCTGCTGGAGTGAAAAGGTGCTCAATATCCGCTCACCAGTGCTCCCGCCAAGCCAGGGAAGAGCTCGCAATCCTGAGGACCTGAGCTTGAATTCCTAGCACCACATAAAACGCCTGTCCTAGCAGACACCTATAAGCCCAGCACTGGAGACTGGGACAGGAGGAGTCTGGGAAGTCAGCAAGCCAGCTAGGCCTAAATGGGGTCATTACACTGAGCAATCGCTCCAGGTTCAGTATGAGACCCTGTCTCAAAAATACAAGGTAGGGGGTGACCATGGAAGACATTCCAAATGTCACCTTCTGGCCTCCATGAGCCACACCCTGGTAAATGAACAAACACACACACACACACACACACACACACACACACTAGTGCTACAGAGATATGCACACTCCTCTTATAGGAAGGGGCAAAGTTCAAGAAAAAAATATGGGGGATCGAGACACCAGCCCATTCTAATGTCCTCTTCCATCTGGCAAAAGGAGATCTACCCAGCTCAAGAAAATGTTTCCTACTATTTATTTGCTAAATTTTTGAAAATGTCAAACTTGACACAATTCTAGTGTCTCCAAACACCTCAAGACCCAGGAGGCAAACTTCTAAGCTTACACAGCCATGGATGGCACCTGACACCTGGCCTTGACTACACCCAATGGACTTTGCACCAGCCTCGCTGTTGAGGGGTCAATGGCAGGCAGTTCCAATCTTTCCTGTCTGAAACAATCCTCATCATTTCAGCAGAGTCAGTTTTCTTTGTTTTACATTTATTTATTCAGAGACATCTAAATATATGCCGGTCTGTTGAAACAGCCTCTGGGCTGAAGTACAATGAAAACATTAATTAAAACACCAGATTAGAAACACCCAGCGGAGCGCCTGGAACCGCATCAAATGAGCCTTCCATTTAAGTGTCCGTCAGAAAAGATGCAGTCCCGGCAGGTGACCTGCCGTGTGCCTTCATGGCTTCTAGGGGATTTTTGCCCCATGCGGAGGTGTGTGCTGCCCGCCCGTGGCTACCCATACCCAATTAGTCCGTTTTTCTACCAACCCTTGAGCTGGCACTGTCTCTGCCACCCCTTTCGTTCCGCAGTTGACTAGGGAGGCATCTTCAGAATCCCCAAGGTTGGCAGGGATGTGGGCACGGGAATCTTACATAACAACCGGGCTTTGTCCTGGCAATACCAGAGAAGCCAATTGCCCTCAACTTAAATGTGTCTGTCCCTTTGCGGGCGGTAGCACTTTCTCTGAAACGCCCTCCCTTCTCAACCCAAAAGCTGTAGCTGAGCTTACTGGGGCTGTACAGTGCCAGCTCCAAGAAACAGCCACTAAATAGTCTTCATTTCAGATGCTGCAGGCTTCAGATTGAGGGTGTGAGCAAGACCGTCCACGGAAGGGAGGAAGGGAGGGAGGGAGGGAGCCTTAATTCTCCTGTGACATAGAAAATTCCCTAAATTCCAAATTTGTTTACACAGCTAATTAGGCATGAACTTTTTAAATCCAGTTCAGGCCTGTTAAAAAGTAAGATAATACTCGTGCGCAGGCATGTTCTGTCAAGGACTCATCCTGTAAGAGACAGCATCGGTAAGAAACAGGACTTCATTATAATGCCTAAAATTTTCTTAAGGGCTCACAAAGTAAAATAAAAGCAAGTAACTTTTTTTAAGCCTTTGGCTTCTTTCCTTTATGTCTAATTTTCCCACAAACCTCCCGACTTAGATAAACAAAAGAGATTTCATACATGGTAGGAGTGTATTTATTTACTGTTCCACTGAATTCTGTGTTTCCATTCATCTTTATTTTTCCTTAATAACAAATGTGCCGATATTTTATTACAAAGAGACCACCACCAACGTAGACAGAACTGCCTTTTATCAGGCATCTGGCCCTACTTACATGCCGACAATCGTGTTTAAATCAGCCATGGTGTTTTTTAATTAATTTTATGATATCATTGAACTAGATAGATCTCATGAACTGTGTGCTACTACATTCTAAAGTGCCAGGTTATTACCTAAAAGAAAAACACTGCTTTTCTTCACTTGTAACCCACATTCTGACTTCTCTTGCTGAATTCAGTCGCTAGCTAATCAGTTCAAGAGCAAGCAACTTCAACCAAGATTTGGGATTACAAGTTTCTGAGAGCTGGGCTTTCCCCGAAGGTAGTTCTCTTGTTACCCTTTGCATTTTAAATAAGCCATCTTGGAGCATAGTTTGTGTTTCTTCCTTAATGTATGCACCCCGTGGGGCCGCACTGAAGCTTGTGGTGGCTCTGTGCCAGCAGTCAGGACAACAAGATGGCTACGCGGTCCCGCTTTGTTCTATGGTGTTCACGATGCAGCTCCAGTCCAACAGCGAGGTTGCAAGTCAGCTCAGCAGTGCAGTCACTGGTGCTGCAAGAGAGGGCCTGCATTTCCCTAAGGTCCCCTCATTTCATTCTGCCTTTAATACGTAGTGTTTTCCAAATTGATAGCTAATAAAACATCCCACAGGTCATATTTTCAGATGAATACTGATAAATACAAGTTTGATGGGAGTGCTTTCTAATATGCTAAAATCCCCTCCAAGTCTAAACAAGATATGCTAATGAATTTGACCTTTCCTTGGTGATTCAGAATCACCTTTAAACTGTTAGCAGCTGCACACAGGTGAACAAAAGCATCGAATAGAATACCTAGACAACAATGAGGACCCTAAGAGAGACTTATATAGATCTAATCTACACCGGAAGTAGAAAAAGACAAGATCTCCTGAGTAAATTGGGAGCATGGGGACCTTGGGGGAGGATTGAAGGAAGGAGTGGAGAGGCAGGGAGGGGAGCAGAGAAAAATGTAGAGCTCAATAAAAATCAATTTAAAAAAAAAAACATCGAATAACACTGAGCTAATAGATTTTCCTGTGATTTTGAACAATTTGCACTGTTTTTCACTTTTGGTTCTGTAAGGTCAAAGATTACTTTGCACTGATGTTCACGTCAACTTCTCAAAGGAAACTTGGGGTCTACTGTCTTCAGTTTGTAGATGACTGGGAACACAAATGACTTTACTGTAGCATCTGCGCAGAAAGTTAGTTAGTTCCGGGTGAAATTCTGAGGCTCTGCCCTTGGCTGTAAATGCATGAGCAGCAGTGACTGAACCTTCAGCATCTCATCTAGATACACAGAGGCCTGTCCGTTTACTTCCGGCCCTAGTCGGACTGCCAAAAGAGTGATTGACTGAGCCTTGTCCTTGGGTATTGGCACAGTCAGTAGTCAAACTGTTCACCCTCAGGTTTTCTCTCTTCCTTTCCTGCATGTGTCTTCTCACCTCCCTTTTAATTCTTACCCTGGACCATTTCAGTGAGCACCAAGTCATTTACCAAAGGAAAAGAGTCATTGAAAAAGAGCAGAGCATGTTAACACATGCAAGCTGAACTCTCAAGTTGGTTTTGTTTTGTTGGAAGAGAATGAAAATAAATTGAATTTTAAATTATGTGAACATTTTGATTTTAAATTTTCCCTCATCAAAACGGAAGCATGGAGGTCAGCTAAACTCACACAGGTCCCTGCCACTCACATATGCTGTCCCTCCCAATTATAACCCCTCAGCTTCTTGAAGGGCCCAACAGTGAGGGTTTGAAGCCTGTCCCAGACGATCCAGGCCGAGATGACTCAATGCTGTGATCTAAATATGAAACGTCCCCAGAAAACCCATGTATTGAAAGCTTAGTTCCCAGCCATGGCTGCAATTAAGAAGCAACTGGACCACGAGAGAGCTAAGCTCATCAATGGATGGATTTGTGGCTGAATGGCTGATTAGGAGACAGGGCCTGGAGAAGGAGGTCACTGGGGTCCCACATTTGGAGGATGTATTTTTTTCTCCTGTCTCTTCTCCCTCTGTCACTTTACTTTCCAGCTGCTATGTGGTAAGTCATACCTGTTGACTTGAAGTTCTGTCTCCCCTCAAGCCCGCAGCAATGAAGCTAGCTAAGCATACACGCAAACGCTGGGAACCATGACCCAAGATAAACCTTTCTTATTTCTCGCTGCTTGTTTGTTGTTTGTTTTGAACCAGTCTCACTATTGAGCCAAGGCAGGCCTTGAACTCACAATCTTCCTGAGACTATAATTATGGTTCACTATGTCTGACTAGCCCTTTCCTCCATTAAACTGGTGTCTACTAAATATTTTGCCACAGTAGCAGAAAGTTGACTGTCATACTCAAAATCCTCCAAAAGATCAAAGCTCTTATTCAACATCGTACTACATGATGCTGGCATCTCTTGGAGTTGGGGTAATTCTGGTAGACTGAGTCAAGACTGTAAAGTGCTAAGCTCAGGGAGTGCTCTTAGCCCTAGGATAATTAAAACAACTACTCACCCTGGTAAGCAGTGACTCCCTGAGCTGTCTCCCATGGTTTCCCCAAAATGCCCTTTGCATTGAAGCATCACTAAACATTCCAAGGCTCATTCCTTCTTTCTCTTCCTACCAGTCTGACAAATCATTTCTTAGTAACATCCTTAGTTTGAAATTCTTCTGTTGTGGAATATCAGTTAAGATGTATTACATTCATTGATGCTATAGAATATTTGTTCAATGATACAAAGATGTGTTGCATTCTTTTATGCTACAGTTATTTAACTCTGTAAAGCTGTATTACTTTGCCTGCTTAAAACACATGATTGGTCTAATAAAGAACTGAATGGCCAATAGCATGCAGGAGAAAAGATTGGGGAGAGCTGACAGGCAACTAAATAAATAAGTAAATAAATAAATAGGAAGAAAAACCTAGGAGGAGAAGATCAAGGAGCAAAAAAAAGGGGATAAGAGGAAGACATCAAGAGCCAGCCATGCAGCTCCACAGCCAGCAACAGAGAAAGAAAGAGAGAGAGAGAGAGAGAGAGAGAGAGAGAGAGGGAGGGAAGAAGGAAGGAAGGAAGGAAGGAAGGAAGGAAGGAAGGAAGGGAGGGAGGAAGGGAGAAAGGTAAAAGCCTAGAGGCAAAAGACAGTTGGAATAATTTAAGTTAAGAAAAGCTAGCTAGAAACAAGCCAAGCTAAGGCTGGGCATTCATAAGAAAGAATAAGACTCTGTGTGTATTTATGTGGGAGATGGATGGTGAGTCCCCAAAAGAGTAAAAAGCAACCAACTACATTCTTCTTTTATTTCCATCAATTTGGATATTTGGCCTCTAGTCCCAGGCTATTATAAAACATCTAGGAAGCTCTCTTCCTTCAGTCTCAAGTACGTACCACTTTTGTATAAATCTTAAAGCTCTTGAACATTGATGCAAAGTTGAGTTGGAGGTCCATTTTTACCATGAAGTCTAGCAAATTCTATGGATTAACAATGAAAAAAGGGACCAGGATGGAAGAGGAAAGAGACAGGAGGCTCCTCAGTTCTGACAGGACTGCTGGGATCTCACAGAAGCTTCTAAAGAACATAATCAAGATAGGCTGTCAAGCAGAAAAGAGGCAGAGTAATGTCAGTCATCTCGAAAATGAGCCACCAAGCCAAGGAGGCTCTGTCACAAATGGAAACAATAAAAGCCTCAATGCAGATAGATGTTCCAGTGCCACGGTGCCCGATCTCCACAGGAAACGCAAAAAGATGATACCAAGCAAACCACACACACACACACACACACACACACACACACACACAATGCTGACACTGCAACTGGTCAGTTGGGAAGGCACACAGCACTGGCAGAAACTGCCAGGACCATTCTCCTCAGGTATCAGGTGCTACTCTGGAAAGTAGTTTATATGTTAGTGGTGCATCTTTTAACTGCAAATACCAGTAAAATATATACTCAGTAAATATGTGACATAAGGGATAATATAGTGTGTTCCCAGGTTCTATAGGCCATTTACACAAGAAACTAAGAAAAGATTACATTAACTCCGCTTTTCAGGAAGGGCTGGAAGTCATCAGCCTAGCTGAGGTCTAAGACACGCTAATCAGCTGGTAGAGAGAACACAAACCCTCCCCTTTCTCTGTCTAACTTCGGAGTAAACATCAACTCTCCTATTTTTTTTTTTCATACCTTAGCTCAAAGTCGAGGCACAGGAAGAAGAAAGAAACTACCAGAAACAATTCTCCTTTCACAAGACTGCAAGCTAAGCCCCAGGGTCGAGATATCCTTATGTTTTCAGACTTTAGTGTTTATTAATGCTTGAATTCCAACCACAGAGAATGGGAAATAGATGTTGTTCAGTTGAGAATGTCCAGCAGGCATGCTAAATCACTTTTCGAGCAAGAGTTGGAATGTGTGCATGCTGAGCATCCTTTGAAAATGGTTCATTTAAAAAGAATTGATAAGAATGTATTTCCTAATACCTTTTAAGACTCAAGTTTAAATAAAAGCCTGTTGTACCAGTTTTAGAAGTGCAATCACCTTTGTTGACTGGCTTAAGAGAACAAAGAAAAAGTGATTTAAGATTTACAAAGAATGTGCTACCTGAGCTTCAGGGGGGAGTGGTCAGTACCAATACAGATAGCCCCATGCTTAAGGAGGGCTACTTAGTTTCTTTTCTATTTAAAAAAGAAAGTGTCAAGTGCTATCATGTTGAGAGCTACTGGGAGCTTTACAGGTGTGGCCTCACTAGAGGAAGTAGTTCATTGGGGGAAAGACCCTTGGAGCTAGTTCCTGTTCCAGCACCGCTGTTCCCCCCGACTCCACCCTCCCACCTGCCTACAGCCATCCCCTTGACCCCGCCTATTTCTTGCCCACCCATGTGGTATGCAGCCTCTGGCACAGGCACAGTCTCCCACTATGATGTTCCCCACCACCACAGGCCCAGAATCTATGCGGCAAAGGAATATGGACTGAAACCTGGGGAAACCATGAGCTAAAACACTTCCCCATGAACTGCTGCGGGTCGAACTCAGGTCTGCTGCACCAGCAGTACGCCGTCAGAGCTAGATCTCCATATAAAAGAAAAGTCAGAAGGGCCACTTCACTGCCAAAACACTAGCTAGACTAAGAGACACTTTATTGATCTTTGTTGTTTTATTTCTAGATGTCTGCAAGGGGACGCATGTCCAACATAGGATAATGAGGTTCTTTCTTCCTGAAGAGTGAGGTTGTAACACTGTAGTCCGGGTGAGGCAAGGCGTAAGCACATACAGGAAATAGTGAAGGGACATCAACTAAAAATGGCCAAGTGAATTACCTGTTGTGCCTGTCTAATTATATGAACAATGTGGACTTTTAACATACAAGTCAATGAGGTTTCTTTGTTGTCTAATAATACAAATTAATATATAGCTGATAATATAGATTGGCAAACCAACTCAGCAATACTATGAGTATCTGAAGGCACATAGTAAGATTATGAGAAATTTTGATAAAAATGAAAGAAGAAATTGAAGTGAAATTGTAATTATTAGACAGTCAAATGAATACTTTTAAAAGATAATCAAAATGTGATGGAGCAACTATCAAGGGTAAGCAGTAAAAGTCATATTTTAAAACTATATATAATATAAAAGTCATATATTAAAACATCATTGGAGCCCAGGAAACCTCAGGTTTGACCTTCAGCTCCACAGAATGAAAATTCACTCAAATCAGTTTGTTCCCTTTTAAATGATTTAGAAAAGAAATGACTCAAACCTAAGGGAATTTTCAAATGTCAGAAATGCAAAACAAAACAGAACAGAACAGAACTGAAGCCAGAGTCGGAAGCCCAGTTTGTTTGCTACTTGCAAACAACCTTCCCAAGTCCTCCAGGGACCCCTGAGCCTCGCTGCTCCCTGGCCACAGTCAGATCAAAACCCAAAATGCCCAGCTACTTTTTTTCTGTATTTAGCTTTTTCTTTTCTTCTTTGTTAAAATTTTTATTGAAAATAAAGTCTTCTCTCATACAATACATCCCAACCACAGTTCCCCTCCCTTGACTCCTCCCAGTTCCTCCCTCCCCCAGGTCCTCTGCCCGTTTCATCTTCAGAAAAGAGCAGGCCTCCACCCAAACAAGACAAAACAAACTACAATAAGCATTCATATCAAAAGCATTCATATCAAGGCTGGACAAGGCAATTCAACAGGGAGAAAAAAGTTTCAAGAGCAAGCAAAAGAGTCAGAGAAGCACCTGGCCCACTGTTAGGATTCCCACAAAAACACCAAGCTAACAGCCATAAAATATATACAGAGAACTTGGGTCAGATGCCTGTGGACCCTAAACTTGCCACCTCAGTCTCTCTGAGCCCATGTGATCACTGCTTCTCTGATGACAACTGGACAAGGCATCAGTCTACGAGTTTAGCAGAATATTTTTAAGAATCATTTCATTGAGTGTGTATGTGCGTGCGTGCATGCATGCCTCTCGCTCTCTCTCTCTCTCTCTCTCTCTCTCTCTCTCTGTGTGTGTGTGTGTGTGTGTGTGTGTGTGTGTGTGTGTGTGTGTGTGTGTGTGTTTGGTTCTACCCTAGGTCTCTAGGTTGTCCAGTCTCCAGTTCTTGGTTGTCCAAGCAGTGTCAGGCATGGGTTCCCTCTCCTAGCCTAGGCGTCAAGTTAAACCAAACATTGGTTAGCCCCGCCCACAAGTTCTGCACCACCATTGCCCCAGCACATCATGCAGTCAGGACAGATTGTAGGCCGAGGGTTTTGTGGCTGGGTTGGTGTCCAAGTTTCTCTTTCTTTAGCCTGCAGAGTAACTTTCCACACCAAAAAGACTAGAACACAGGAGTGAGGGCTCCATGCCCACACCAGCTCAACCTCTCTATGTTCCACGAACTGTGTGTATATTTTCCTTGGCAGTGGGGGCCCACTGTCAGAGAGTGGCCATCTGTCTTAGCATCAGCCTGGGTTGTTTAGGTCTCTCCATGTGACTCCCAAAGCCAACAAAGAAAATAACCGAGACCCCACCATGGAAGTCTTGCCTGGCTAGTCTCTGTCTCTTCTATTACTAGACGTCCTCACCAGGGTCACCCTCATAGATTCCAGTTCCCACAGTGCTAGGTTTCCACACCATCACCCTCAATGCTCCCTAAGTCAATGTCTCTCCTCACATTCTATTCCTCCACCCACCACCACCACTACACTATCCCACCACACATCCTTCCCACTGCCATCCCCACCCACCTCCATCTCCCCACAAAATTTATTCTGTTTCTCCCTCCAGGGAGGTCCATGTGTGCTAGAGCTCTCCCCTTTGCCTAACCTCTCTGGGTCTGTATAGTTAATGTCCCACTTTTTATTCTTTTAATTGTTTTTATTGAGCTATATATTTTTCTCCACTCCCCTCCCCTCCTCTCTCCTCCCCTTCTATCCTTTCCCATGGTCCCCAAGTTCCCAATTTACTGAGGCAATCTTGTCTTTTTCTATTTCCCATGTACATTAGATCCATGTATGTCTCTCTTAGGGTCCTCTCTGTTGTTTGGGTTCTCTGATATGTAAATTATAGGCTGTTTTTTCTTATTTGGGGGGTTGTTTGTTTGTTTTTGCTTTGTGCCTAAAACCCACTTATGAGTGAGTACATATGATATTTGTCTTTCTGGGTCTGCGTTACCTCTCTCAGTATGAAGTTTTCTAAATTCATCCATTTGCCCACAAATTTCAAGATTTTTTTCTGCCATGTAGTGCTCCATTGTGTAAATGTACCACATTTTCCTTATCCATTCTTCAGTCAAGGGACTCAATGCCCCACTTTTTAAGGTGAATGAATGGCCAAAGGCTGTCAGGTAGTTGAAAAGGCTATTTTAAGAAAAGAGATAAAGAGGAATTGGGGAGATGGCTCGGTCATGGATATAGTGTTTGCCACGCAAGCATGACAACCTCACTTTGAACCCCCAGAGCCTAGAGAAAGCCAGGCATAGTAGTTTGGGTCTGTAATTCCATTCATTCTAACGCAAGATGGAAGACAAAGCCAGGAGAACCCAAGAAGCTCCTGAGCCAGCCAGCCTTGTGCACATGTAACATGCCACAATGAAAAAAAAGGCCTTTCTTAAGCAAGGTAGAAGGTGACAATAGACACCTCAGGTTGTTCATACACACACACACACACACACACACACACGAAGAATTAATTCAGTGGTAGAATACATCATTATGTGAACAAGCCCTGAGTTCTCTTCCAATGCAAAGAAGAACAGAGGGAGGCAAGAGTAGGACTTCTGATGAAGAGTGGGTTCTCAAGTTCCTGCCATGGTTCATCTGGGAGCTCCTGAGGAAGCTGCACCTGTGAAATGAGTAAATCCAGAAGGAGAAAGATGCAGCACAGTGCAGAGAAGTTCCTAGAGAAAAGTCTCATAAGATGGCTGCTTTTTATGTTATGATAAACACTGCAATCAATAACAGCTTGGGGGAGGAAATGGTTACTGGCCAGAGTCAGTCTCCAGTGGAAATCAAGGCAGCCACTCAACTCTGGAACCTGAAGTCTGAAACTAAAGCCAACATCCAGAGGAACGCCCCTTGCTGGCTTACTCTCTATGGTTTGCTCAGCCTGCTTTCTCATACAAAACCCAGATCCACCTGCCCTGGTGGCACTACCTGCAGTTAGCAAGCCTTCTGCCATCAACCATGAATCAACAAAATGTCCCAGAGGCCTGCCCACAGGGCAGTCTTCTGGAGGCATCTTCCCAGTTGAGGTTCCCTCTTTCCTGGTAACTCTAGTGTTAGGCTGACAAAAGCCAACCCACAGAGTGGTATAAAAGTGAAGGCCTGGTAAATAGGCATGCGGAGGTGCTAAGCAAAACAAGTTTAAAAGCCATGTGGAGAGAAAACGTAGAGGGGACCTGCAGATTGTCTCACGGATCTTTATGTGAAAAACTAATGGGATCCACTTCTCGAAGAAATCTACTCAAGTTTTCAGATCAGCAAAGATCAATAGTAAACAGTAAAGATCAACACTAAACAAATGGTAATACAAAAACCATTACTAGAAAACCAAGAAATTGTAGGAAGTATATAACACATAGAATAGTAATATAAACTGTATGTTTAGCCTATATCTTACATATGATTGATAGTATAATATATATAGTATAGACCACAAACATAGGTGACTAAAGTGTATATAAAATCAACTACATATCTAATACTACTAATTATACATAAACTACACTACATACATAGATAATATATATACTTGCATTACAGTCTATACATAAACTATACTATATACATACATAATATGTATATATAGATGCATAATAGTCATAGGATTCTGAGGGAGCCAGGGGCCCAGAAAAAAAATGAGAGGCAATTTAAGATAGAAGAATAACAATAATAAAGTTTTTGTTATAAACCTTTTAATATTAATTGGCCTTTTAAAATGTGTGCTTTCTACTTGGATTTTAAAAATATCAATTTTTATAAAAAGAATGGCAAAAGGAAGTGTAACACCCGATTCTGTGTTACCCCCTCGGTACAGTTCGCGCGCCACTGTACCTTACGCGAGTCGGACAAGGGCCTGGAGATTGAAAGAACACACAAAGAGACCTGGGTCATTCGAAAGGAGATCAGCCGAATGCCGTTTATTTAGCCTTGGGGAAAATCTTATATACCCCACTCCTGCCCAAGGAATTCCACCCAGGCAGGTGGGAAATTACCATATCTAACTGCTGCACAAGGACTTCCACCTAGGCAGGTGGGAAATTACCATACCAACAATAGAGTCAACAATGCCCTACAACAAATCACCAGGCAGGGCAGAGGGAGCACAGGAACAAACAGGATGCTTAGTCATCTGACCAGAAACCGTCCTCAAGGTGAGCCCCAGGAACAAGGGCAGACCCGGGCCCTACAGGTCTCCCTTTTTATATAAATTATGACTAGGCCTGTCTTGGGTGGCATTGGACGTCAGGCAATACCCCTTACCCGTCATGGGAAAGCATTCAGGTCAAAACACATTTCCTGTCTTAGGTTGGGGTAGCCCCCCAAAAACCTTTCCCATCATTGGCTCACTAGTCACCCATCACTGAGTTCAGCCAGATTTGTGCTGAAAGATTCTCTGGGGCAATTGCTAAGAGGACTTGCCACGTGGCAACATTGACCTGAGTTTGCCTTTGGCTCTGGCACCATGAAACCATGAAGATGATGCTCCAGTGCATTTAAGCATTCCTTAGGAGACTGTGCCTGCTTATTAAGTCTGCCCAAAATGGAGTCCTTTAAGTAAGGTCTCAGCACTGGTGAAAGGAACCCTGGTATAGTAAACTAGAATAATCTCAAGAGCCAATTAGTAAATTGTATACTCCAGGGTCCATGAAAAACAGCAATAAGCCTTTACTGTAACCTAGCAGTGGACTTTAACCACAACCAATAGCAAAATTAACTGCAATATTCATTTGTAAATTTAGCTCAATTTGAATGGCCAAGGCATTTGCAACCTGCCCTGAGAGGGTATCCATTGTGCAAGCAGAAGCAACTGACTGACTAATGGAAAATCCAGCAGCTCTAGCTGCTCTGGCAGCCACAGCAATGGCTGCATTATCATGGGATGGGTAGATAGGTCCTTAGCACTAGGACCACCACAGCTAGCTCCTCAGGATCCCAGCAACTCTTCAGTAGACAAGCCAGTATCTACTTGATCTCTTGGCTCTGTCCTGTCTTCAGGCTTCTGGACGGGAAAATCCACAGCACGCACCAGACGCTCAGGTACCCATATTGGATTGTCAGCATCCTGTGGGAAAACACAAACAGCCCCTCTTCCCCACACCAGTACAGGATCTGGACCATACCAGGTGCCATCTGCTAGATTCTTCCATTTAACATGAGGCATCCCGGAAGAATCTGGCCGCCAGTGCCGGTCAGCAGCGGTATGACATTGAGTATCAACAGTCAAAAAATTTAAAATGTATAAAATAAAAGACAAATGGTCTCTGGGGGTGGAACCATATTCCCCCTTTCTTGTTTTATGCAGATAGGCTTTGAGCGTACGATGCGCTCGTTCCACTATAGCTTGTCCTTGAGGATTATAAGGTATTCCCGTTTTATGGGAAATGAAAAAGTCAGAACAAAATTTAGTAAAGCCAGAGCTGGTGTAGGCTGGCCCATTATCAGTTTTTACAGTTTTTGGAACTCCCATGTAGGCAAAGGCCTGGAGACAGTGACTTTTAACATCACGTAATTTTTCTCCTGTATGAGCTGAGGCAAAAATAAGATGAGAATATGTATCCACGGTTACGTGAACATGTTGCAAACGCCCAAAAGAAGGAACATGGGTAACATCCATTTGCCATAAATGATTAGGAGCAAGCCCACGAGGATTAACTCCCAAATGGGGAACAGTTAAAAGTTCTGTACACAGAGAACATTTTTTAACAATATCAGTGGCTTGCTCTCTAGATATTTTTCCGCGGCTTCGTAAGATTCTAGACTAACCGTACAAATTTGGCGGGTAAGCTGATCAGCCAATGCATTCCCCTCGCTCAAGGGACCAGGGAGGTCAGTATGTGCCCGTAAATACCCTACGTAAATGGGAACAGACCGGGCCCAAAGCAAAGTTTGAATAGCCAATAACTGCGTCTGGACTCGAGATACAGAGGCAATATAAGCTGCAGTTTCCAAAGGTGCAAGAATTTTGCTTATATACTGACTATCAGTAAAAAGGTTAAATGGAATATCAGCATATTTCTCTAATGCCATTTGAACAGCGATCAATTCAGCCACCTGAGCAGATTTAGTATCAACAGGCTGAATATCAAAATCAGGAGGGGAGGCTACCACAGCTCTCCCTGTGGAAGATCCATCAGTAAACACATTCCGAGCCCCTGCCAGAGGCTGCAAAGAAATAACTTTAGGGAAACATACCGGATGATTTTTGAAAAAGGTGACCAACTTATCAGAAGGATAATGA
Source organism: Arvicola amphibius (assembly GCF_903992535.2). Lineage (NCBI taxonomy): Eukaryota > Metazoa > Chordata > Mammalia > Rodentia > Cricetidae > Arvicola > Arvicola amphibius. The sequence continues at coordinate 90,846,724 of NC_052047.1, forward strand.
TTATCAAACTTGCAGGGATTAGTGCATAAAAACAAGGTCCAATCTTCAGCAAAATTTTGTAACCAAGTCATTTCTGCCTGGGTATAAGGCGTAATAACCTTATCAGGCAACATTCCAAAGGTTTGCAAACTAAGTTTATACCCTTTCTGAATAACACGTAGCACAGCTGATGGGTACGAGATAACAATTTTTACAGGTGACACGCGTTCATGTACCCATAGGATGGGTCCTCGCTGCCAAAAAACTCCAGTAGGACTATGCTGAGAGGGAAAAATTATCAATAGCAACGGCTGACTATAGTCAATATGAGTATGAGCAGAGGCAAGCTTTTTCTCAATTAAAGTAATACATTTCCTTGCCTGAGGTGTCAATTCACGAAAGGAGGTTGGGTCTGGATTTCCCTGTAGAATGTTCATAATTATTTACTGCTCTAAGATCTTACAGCAACCTCCATTTACTAGACTTTTTCTTAATAACAAAGATAAGAGTATTCCAGGGAGAAGTGGATGTCACTATGCATCCTGCCTCTAGCTGTTCTAGGAACTCACTCTGTAGACCAGGCTGGTCTTAAACTCATAGAGTTCCACCAGTCTCTGTCTCTAGTAGCTGGGTCTAGTTGCTGGGATTAAAGGTGCATGCCACTACACCTGGCTTTTTTCCTGGGCTGATTAACCATCCCTTTACCAGCAGGGCAGTTCCTTTTGTTGTTGTTGAGTCCTGACCTTCCATATTGAAAACAATTCCTTAACCTGGCTTCACTTTGACCTTCCTTAAGGGCAGAAACAATTACCCTACCCATCACGTGAGTGCCATCAACGTCCCTGCCTAACCGGATAAAGTCATTTAAATCTCCATCTCTATGGGGGCGTAAAACCTCTTGACAAAAATCATAAGACAAGGATCATATGCAATCTGTGCTGCTAAACCATCATACTGTCCTTCACCAGTTAACTTGTCAAGGTTATGCTGGGGGAAACCCGCCTCGGCATTTTTCCGTGCTGTCTTTTTGCAATTTTCCTGCATTTCACCTCTCCATAACAAATAATCTCCCCCTGAAAGACAAGCCCTGCAAAGCTGCATCCAGTCATTGGGTATAAGGTTGAGTTCTGCAAAGGATTCCAAAAAGGCTATAGTGAAAGGAGCATGAGGTCCATAGTCCATAACTGCTTCTTTTAACTGCTTAATATCCTTAAAGGCCAAGGGGTATGCTGCCTGACCCTCTGTTCTTGCGGATCAATAATTTCCACAACAGGATAAATCTGCCTCTCTCTACTTAGATTATTTAATCTGTTTTGGATCTCTCGGATTTCTGCCTCTAAGTCTATAGGGGCGGAAGCACTGGTATAAGGATTTGAAGTGTCAAGAAATGTATTTTGCGGCGGAGGTCTCATGGAGACATCTCTGTTTGCTTCCTTTCTTTCCTCTTTTTCTAACTTCCTTTTTATCAGTGCGATCTCCTTTTCTAAAATTTCTTCTTCCTGTTCTATATCCCTTCTAATACTCTTAACTTCCTGTTCCTCAAAACTCTTAATAGAACTCACAGATTCTACCTCCTGAATCTCCTCAAGGGTTTTGTTCAAATTCTCTAATTGCTCTTTTACTTTAACATCATCACTGAGAAGAGCATCTCTGACTAAGCGCCATAGCGAAAATATTGCTATGGGGAATTCTTCTGGCCCTCGATCTTTTAGAGCATTTTGAAGGTCAGCCTTTACCTGCTCCCAATCAGTAATATTAAAATCCCCTGCATGTAGAAACCAGGGACTAAACTCTAAAACCGTCTTAACGATCTCTTGTGCTGTCTCAACTTTAATACCGGTGTCTTGTTTCTCCAAAAGACTTAACAACTGGCCTGTTAACCGGCCCCTTAACACTGGAACAGAATTACTTGCACCCATAACCAATACACCCTCACCATTCAATTTCTTACCTGCTGGCCAGACTTCCGAGGGCGACCTCTCAGGAATCCCTACTTCCCAATCTCGCAGATGGGTCTCCGACTGCAGTTGATGATCCCGGCGGGGCCTCCAATTGTAACACCCGATTCTGTGTTACCCCCTCGGTACAGTTCGCGCGCCACTGTACCTTACGCGAGTCGGACAAGGGCCTGGAGATTGAAAGAACACACAAAGAGACCTGGGTCATTCGAAAGGAGATCAGCCGAATGCCGTTTATTTAGCCTTGGGGAAAATCTTATATACCCCACTCCTGCCCAAGGAATTCCACCCAGGCAGGTGGGAAATTACCATATCTAACTGCTGCACAAGGACTTCCACCTAGGCAGGTGGGAAATTACCATACCAACAATAGAGTCAACAATGCCCTACAACAAATCACCAGGCAGGGCAGAGGGAGCACAGGAACAAACAGGATGCTTAGTCATCTGACCAGAAACCGTCCTCAAGGTGAGCCCCAGGAACAAGGGCAGACCCGGGCCCTACAAGGAAGGAATGAAGTTTTGTACTTAAAATACATCATGTAAAAATATTTATATAACCGTGATTCTAATGACTGTAACTTCCCCTGTTTTGTTGATGTTGTTGTTTGATTTAAAAAGAAAAAAAGTAAAAAACTCAACCTCTGACATGAAGCACTCAAGTTCAGGTTCAATCCAAGTGAGTATATTGAGCCCCAAAGCACTGTTTGGTTGTTAGTGGGAAGACACCCTGCTTGCCAAACTTTAGGTACCAGTTCCTTCTCACACCCTCTCCTCTTGTGTTTCAAGGGGGTTGGATCACACTCTGCAAAAAGGAAGTGAAAATCTAGGACACATATAACTCCCATGGCAATTTTCACAGTACTTTAGAGAGCAGACAATTCAAAACTTATAGATTCAAAGGATTTCAAACAAAGCCACTAATTATGAGGTGGCAATTAGCCCCCTCTTTCACAGAGATCTGTGAAGGAAATGCATCATTCATAATATCACAACACAGAAAAACTGTGCAAGGGTAAGTACTTGTTATGTTCTCTGTTGAGTAATCCCGGAAGCAAAACGAGCCCCGTGCTGCAGAACTCTTATTTTACCTTTCTTAATCTTTGAGTAATTAACACGGAAAAAGGATGTTTTCTGGGCCACTACACAAACAAATAATTTCCCCGCAGAAAGACGCAAGCGAATGAGCCTGAGCATGTGACGGGCTTGGCAAGCAATGCGTCTTAACAAATTTGCAGTTGAATTATTGAACTGCTAAAATTGCAGAGTTCAACAGAAAAGATCTGGATGAATAAACAGGGTTTGGTGAGTGTGGATCTGGGGGGGGGGGGTGGTAATTTTGTTTGTTGCAACTGCTTGTTGCCATGAGTACCAAACGTTATGGCACTTCCATTCACACTGTGCATTTTTTATTTGGGAAAATAAGGTTTCACTTACATAGTTGAGGTTCACCAAGCACATGAACTTAAAGTGTGAGGTTTGCACACACACACCATAGATTTATTTGCTTAACCACTGACCTTATTTATTTTTAGATGAACTACAGAATGTTGGTTCTTCAGAGAGAAGAATAGAGGCCTTTTTGGAGTCTTTTTAACCTATTTATTCAATAAATATTTTAGCACTATTTACTAGGCGCTAGAAATAGTACGGAACAAAACAAAGTATTTAAAATACAGTGAGTTACTTGGGCAATCAGCAATCAAATAAGTAGTTATAATGAGCACTTGGAATACATTCAGCAGAAAGCACTCCACATATCCTGGAGCAAAAGGGTGGGGACAGCTTAGTCAGGAAAATTTCCCAAGGGAAGATCTAACATGAGAACTTGAGGGATAACAGGGGTTCATCCAAGCCAAGGAGGATGGAGAAAAGGCAAAGATGCTAAGGAAAACCAGAGACCAATGAGAAGCAGTGTGAGATCCCAGCTCAAGTAACAAAAAAGAGTTGGCACAAGTGAGCCAATGGGTTATGGTGGTAGTGTTATAGAAAATAGGTATATCTTATAGCTAGTGTAGAGTCAAAATTTACAACATGTCACAACTTATCTCACATGTCACATGTCTTAGTTAGGGTTACTATTGCTCTGAAGAGACACCATAACCACGGCAACAGTTATAAAGGAGACACTTAATTGGGGTGGCTTGCTTACAATTCAGAGGATTGGTCCATCATGGCAGGGAGCATGGCAGCATGCAGGCAGAGGTGGTGCTAGAGCTGAGACTACTACATCTTGCAAGCAACAGGAAATCAACTGACTCACTGGGAGGAATGCTGAACATAGAAAACCTCAAAGCCCACCCCCAGTAGGACACACTTCCTCTAACAAGGCCATACCCACTCCAACAAAGCCACACCTCCTAATAGTGACACTCCCTATGAGATTATGGGGGTCAATTACATTCAAATTACCATGTCACATAAGGAAGGAGATGAAATAAACATGGCTGCACTAGACCACTGGATCATGGTAGTTGTCATTCGCTGAGCAAGAACACAGAGAAGAGACCAGCATGGGGAGAAGAGGTGTGTTGACTGATGTACTTCATTGACATTTTCCAGTAGGCACTTGTACTTTAGGTTCTAGACTCCTATGGAGAGTTGGAACTCATTATATCAGAGTAGATACTCTTGTTCAAGTGACATCACACAGAGGAATTCTATAGATGGGAATATCATGGGCCAGAGGAAGGACCCAAAGTGTCTACTGGCTGTTAGGAAACAGCTGAAGAAGGAGAAGTAAGAAGCCTTCAGAAGAATAGAGGACAGTGTTGTAGGGGATGGTAGTGCCTTCTATGGACAGAGACCATTACAGAAAACCACAACCAATCATAATGCAGAGTTATGGGGCCCACAACCTAGCACACAAATCTACAGTACAACTCCTCACACCTTGCTTAGGGATCATTGTGGAAAAGGGGGGCTGGAAGAGTGTAAGAGCCAGATCAGGGAGTTTGCTGGGAGATTGTATTCCCTAGTAATGTTAGAAGCAAAACCTATAGCTAAATAAGGACAATAATAGATATGCTAAAGTGGATGGGAGAATTTCCAAGAGGTGCTGATCCTACACAAAGAACTATAGACAGCTATAATAAAATGTGATACATTGTAGAAATGTTATCAAGACAACATTAAAAAAAGATTTTAGACTCTAAGGTCTACCAACTCTTGGGAAGTAAACATGGAGTGAAATACTGGCAAACAAGGACTATTTGAAAAGTATTTGTTTGTGTAGGGCCATCTTGGTGTCAAATTTCCTTCTCCATGGCCATAGAAACTCAGCCCAACAAGGTGTTTCACTCTCAGAAGGTAAGGTGATATCCTTAGAGATCTGTTGATTATATTTTTAATTAGCATACGAAGTAACGGGCTTAACTGTGGCATTTTTATCATACGTTGTTTTTGTTGTTCTCCTATGCACTCTCCTCCCACATCCCCTGCCCACCCCCTTGCTCTCCTGGCATATTTGGCCTTCCTCAAAGCCTCATTTCTCCCTCTCACAGTTTGCCTTCTAATTCATGAACTAAACATACAATAAGAATCACAACATATATAAAAATTAAAAGCTAGGGTGGCTCCTTTCAGAGACCCATACCCACATTCCTATGCACTTTTCTTTCTCTTAGCCCTAGTGTTTAAATTTTGTATTAAATTCTCCACATAAATTCCATCTCTGCCTTTAAAATTAAGGGCTAAAATTTGCATGTAAGGGAGAATATTGCAACATTAGTCAATCTGGGTCTGGGTTTTCTCATTATAACTTCTAGATATACACATTTTCCTTCACATTGAACAAGTCTGTTATTCTTTATAACTAAATAAATTCCATTGTGTATATGGACAGTATCTTTAATATCCAAAGATCTGTTGATGGACATCTAGGCCGATTCCATTTCCTATCTGTTGTGAAAAGAGCTGCAATTGACTCGGATGGGTAAGAATCTCTGTGGTAAGAAATAGAATCCTGGATCAGATGGTTCCCCAGGCAAGCCTGTCAAATCAACTTCACTCTCAGGAACCCACACAGTGGAAGGAAAAACTGACTGATGCAAGCTGTCCTCTGACTTCCACATACATGCTGTGGCAGGAGTTTGCCTAACACACACATACATACATGAAAATAAGTAAATGATAAAAAAATTAGAAATTATTTATTTTTAAAAAAAGAAATAAGGAAGGAAGAAGAGAGGGAGGGATTGAGAGAGAGAGAGAGAGAGAGAGAGAGAGAGAGAGAGAGAGAGAGAGAGAGAGAGAGAGAAATCCTTTGGGTGTAGCTCAGGAGTGATATAGCTGGGTCATATGTAAGTTTTTGAGAAACCTCCACCTTGATTTCTGTAGCAGCTGCACTAATTTACACTTCAAACGACAAAGCTAAAAGTTCCTCTCCCCCCCCCCCCCTCCTCTTACGAATATAATTGCCAGTTAGCTTCTCAAGGGTAGCCATTCTGATTAAGGTGAGATGGAATTTCAATGTAGTTTTAATTTGCATTTTCCTAGTGGCTGAAGCTGTTAAACACACTTTAAAATATTATTGTACATTTTTATTTCCTCTTTCAAAAACTGCCTGTCGATAGATGAAGAAAATGACAGAGCCCCACACTGGAGCACCGGACTGAGCTCCCAAGGTCCTGATGAGGAGCAGAAGGAGAGAGAACATGAGAAAGAAAGTCAGGACCGTGAGGGGTGCGTTCACCCATGGAGACGGTGGGACAGAACTAATGGGAGATCACCAACTCCAGTTGGATTGGGACTGATGGAACATGAGACCAAACCAGACTCTATGAATGTGGCCGACGGTGGAGGCTGACGGAGAAGCCAAGGACAAAGGCGCTGATCTTTGACTATTCTGCATGGACAGGCTCTATGGGAGCTTTCTCAGCGTGGTTGATTACCTTCCTGGACCAGGAGGGAGTTGGGAGGACCTTGGTCTTAACATAGAGTAGGGAACCCCGATGGCTCCTTGGCCTGAAAACGGAGGGAGGGAGGGTATGGGTGGAGGGAAGGGGAGGGAAGGGGGAGGAAGAGGGGAGGAGATGGAAATTTTTTAAATAAAATAAAAGAAGCCTAAAAAATGAAAAGAAAAAAAACTGCCTGTTCAGTTCATTGGTCCACGTATTAATCGGCAGAGTTTTTAGTTGAGTTTTTATAATTCTTTATATAGTCTAGAAATCAAACCCTTCTGGAATATAATAGGCAAATGTTGTTTTAAGTTCTGTAGATTATCCACTCTGGTGATGGTTCCCTTAGCTATGCAGAAATTTTTAATCTCATGTAATCACACTGTTAAATTACTGGAATGACTGCCCACATTATTTAGAATTTTTACCTAAACATATATCTTACAATAATTCCATCTTTTCCTTTAGCAATTTTTGCATTTTATGTTTGCTATTAATGCCTTTAATTGACTTTTGTGTGAGATGAGAGATATGGGTCTACTGTCATTCTTCTTCAGGTGTCTCTAGTGTGGATCTGCTGTCGGATGCTGTCTGTCTGTCCTTCATGTATTGTGTGATGTTTTACTCTTTTGTCTTTTTGAGGGGCCATTCACCCAGCTCCCAAACAAATCACACACAGAGGCTTCTTCTTAGTTATGAATGATGTATGCCTGACCTTAGCTTGGCTTGTTTCTTGCCAGCTTTTCTTAACTTAAATTATCCTGACTACCTTTTGCCTCTGGGCTTTTATCTTTTCCTTACTTCTGTTTAACTTACTTTTTTTCTTACTCCTTGGCTGACTGGGTAGCTGGGTGGCTGACTCCTAGCATCCTCCTCTCTTTGTTCTCTTGCTGCTCCTATTGTTCCTTAGTTCTCCTTCTATTTATTCTCTTTGCCTGCTAGTTCCACCTATCCTTGCTCTAACTACTAGCCTGTGTTTCTTGATTATCCTGAATAGTTTACAATAATATCTTTCAAAAACTAGAATTTTAACTTACCTTTTTTAATGAACTGCATAGGTACAATACTTAAACAAGAGTAGGAACATATATACAATATTTTGTATCAAAAATTACCTTTTTTATCAATATACAAAAGTACTTTTAAAAGAGAAAAAATATATACAGACTGTAACAAAATTGACATTGAATTTGTACCCATATACCAAAATCCCTGTCAATATAAAATATCTGAGATTAATAGTTGTCTTTTATCATATATTTCTATATTCCCCTAAATATAACAAACATCCATGACCCACAAAATAATCAAAGACCACCACACCCCCTTTTCTCTTGGGAATGTGGACATTGTGTTCTCTAGACTGCTTCCTGCTGAATGTAGGTGAAGTATTTTTAGGGTCCCAGAGAGAAAACTTGAGATAATGGCCAAGTCCTTGGAAGACCAGTTATAACCTTTGTTGATAGATAATACCTGTCAAGTTTCAGATCTCCCCTGAACAAATCAGATCCAAATCAACCTGGAACAAATCCACAGCCTCTTGTTTCCTATGGAAACAAAAGCAAAGCCTCTTCTCCAAGTCATTTTTGATTTTTATTTGACAGATAAGCTTTTTTCACTTTTTAAAGTTAAGGGATTCTTAAAATATCCAGGCTTGTTTATTTCAACAGTCACTCTTTCAATCCAGGTCTCTTGGCACCTGTCCTTTCCTTTCAGCAATCAAAAAAAAATTCAAAATCAATACGATAGCATAGAGGATCCAGACTTCCTGTGTATTTTCCATCTTTATATGACTTTTTTCTTCTATACAAACAAAAGTAACACATCTGAAAATAATATTCCCCAACATTCATGTCGATTTGTACAACACCTATGCTATCTCTCTCTGTCTGTCCTTCTTGTCTGTCTCTACAACACTGCTCTGTTATCACTGTCTGACCTTCATTTCTGACAACATCACTATGCTGTCATTGTCTCTATGACTCTAATGTATAATTTCAGGTCAAACCATCTTAAATAGTGGTTTTCTACTTGGGGTTGCCTTAGCTACTCAGGGTACTTGGTGATTTCATGTAAATTTTAGGATATTTTTAACAGTTCTGTGAAGAATGTCATTGGAATTGTGATGAAGATTGTACTGAATTTATAGATTGATTTTGGCAATATAGGCAATATTGTTATATTATTTGCAATATTAATTCAGTCAATCAAGGATCATGGGAGACTTTTCAATCATCTTGTGTCTTCTCCAACTTCTTTTAGAATTTAATTCATAATTATTCTTTTACAATTTAATATGTGCATGCAATATATTTTGATGACGTTCACACACCCCCATTACTGTCCCTTGTTCCCTTTCTTCCCACCAAGATTTCTTTATGCTTTCATACCTTTTTAGGTGTGATCCACTGAGTTTAATTAGGCTTACTCCCATGAGCATGGATGGAAGTCATTTACTGGAGCACAAGCAACTTAACAGTGGCTACACCTCTTTAAAAAAAAAGTGCATCTCCCATTAGCCATTCACTTCCAGTAGTTTCTCATGGATGGGATGGGGCTCATGAGTCTTCCCCATCCACTATGGAAGGTTAATGGGCCCATTCTTGTGTAGGTCTCATGCAGATAAATGCAGTTGTTGTGAGTTCATGGGTACAATAGCCATGTCATATCTGGATGACAGACTTCACAGCACTTCCTCACCCTCATTCTCTGGCTTTTACCTTCTTCCACGAGGTTCTCTGAACCTTGGAGGGGGTGGTGCAGATAGCCCTTTAAAGGTTGAGAACTCAACAATCACTGTCCTCAACACTTTGACGGTTATATATGGACGTAATTATACATGCTTAAGGGCAGTCTGGTGCCATAAAGCATGTCCACCTAGCAAAACAACAGTACTTCCTTCCTTCTTTCCTGGGCACCAGGACCTGCTCATTGATGAGCTGTGACCAGGTTTATAACACTCAAGGAAGAGTTCCCTCCTGTGGAATGGGCATCAAGTCTAATCAGAAACTAGTTCTTTACCCTGTTAACAGGCATGCTACAATTGCCTTGGTAAGCACATCTTGTCTGACTATTCAACTGTATAACACACAAGTGCCCAGCTAAGTAACACTGTTGATACCTTTTCTCACCCAGCAGCCTACATAGCACTTTTTCCAGCATTATAAATATTACCCATCAGAGAAGAAGTTTCTATTTCATTTCCAACTTGATTCATCTGTGTCATAAAACCAAATCATAAATTGTCTTCAAAAATGGGTTCTTAACACATATTACTGTATTGGAGAAAGAAGCTGCTTGTTGGTTCCCGGCTGCTCAGCCCAGAAATAATCACACAGAAACTGTATTAATTAAATCACTACTTGGCCTTTTAGCTCTAGCTTCCTATTGACTAACTCTTACATATGAATTTAACCCATTTCTATTAAGCTGTGTATTGCCATGTGGAAGTGGCTTACCAGCTAAAGTTCCAGCATATCTCTGGCAGTGGCTCCATAGTGTCTCTCTCTCCATCTTCTTTCTCCCAGCATTCAGTCCAGTTTTCCCCACCTACCTAAGTTCTGCCCTATCAACAGGTCAAGACAGTTTCTTTATTCATTAACCAATAAAGGCAACACATAGACAGAAGGACCTCCCACATCAGTACTAACAGATAACCAAGAGCAAAAGCAATAGACTGTACTATCCGGTGACAGTGGGAGACTGCTCAGGAGCCACTCTGTCCAAGAACTCCTGTGGAATTTTATCACTGTCATGGGACCTCAGTTTAATGATCCATGTGGCTTCTTGGAACAGCATTGTCCACCCACACAGCATAACTCATAACACTTGCTTTTTTCCCAAAGGGGATAAAAGATTGGTTCTTCTGGGGCCAAATATGAATGGTTATGGCCTAGGAATACACATTTGAATTCCCCTGAATTCCATGTTCCAATATAGTAACAGTTTATTGAGTTGTTGATAGCATAAGAACAAATAAAGTAAAATTAAAGCACTACCAGGTGACAGTTTTTGTACTTTTGCCTAATGAAAAGTGGAGTTTTGTTTGTACATGTCACAAGATTCACCTAATGGTCACAAAAATACATACAGAGGACAATAAATGACCACTCGGGAGGCTAATGATATCCCAGGATCATGTGACTTTAGAATTTGAGCACTCTAAAGTCTCCACACCACTGAAGTTCCAGTCAGTTAACCAGCCTTCCAGGAGGCTCACAGTGGGGTGCGGTCCTTCCCAGGAAGCTTACTTTAGAGTCCCCTATGGGCCAAGCATAACATTTTCTGCATGCAAGAGCACATATGATTATTTAATGTTACTTAATATACCATATCACTAGTAAATGTTCATTCCAAGGATCTGAGGTAGCTCAAGTTGACAAAGACTTAAATAGTTCCAGAGAATTAACAGCTGAAATGGAAAAGGAATTGATAGTCATTGAAGAAAATTACAGGAGGGTGAATCCAAATCTTAATTGCATTTTATTCATATTGCGTTCCAGAATTTCCCCAACATGAATTTTAATGCAAAGGGAAGATATTATCCTTAAATGTATCTTTTTACCACATAAACCAAGTATAAAATTAAAAATGTATGTGGAAAAAGTCTCTGAATTAATTATAAAAGAAAAATTGAGACTTCATCAACTAGTAGGTATATGATAGAGGAAGGTCATCTGTCTATGTGTTACTTTCATTGGTTAATAAAGAAACTGCCTTGGCCCTTTAATAGGACAGAAAATTAGGTAGGCAGAGTAGACAGAACAGAATTCTGGGAGAAAGAAAGCAGAGTCAGGCAGATGCCTCAGGCAGATGACATGCTTCTCCTCTCTGAGACAGACGCAGGTTAAGATCTCTCCTGGTAAGCCACTCCTTGTGGTGCTACACAGATTACTAAATATGGGTTAAAGCAAGATGTGAGAATTAGTCAATAAGAGGCTGAAACTAATAGGCCAGGCAGTGTTTAAAAGAATGCAGTTTCCATGTAATTATTTCAGGTAAAGCTAGCCCGGTGGTGGGAAGCTGCCTGCCGCTCCCATCGCAACAGAGTGGCTCTCAACAGGTATAGACCCAGCAGAGATTATACTGCCTTTTACTACTGATGAAATTAAAAATTACGGGAAGACAATGAATCTTGGCAAAGAGCTTTTGCTAATTTTTTTAAGACAAAAGGTTTTTATTCAAAAAATGCCAAGTATAAAAAAAATAAGATTTCTTTTCCCCATACAGCATTTCACTCCGATAAAACCAGCAGGCTACACACTGCTCAAACAGGGTCCGGGAGGCACGTCATGCCGGCCGGAACTGTCTTTCTATCTATGTACAGTCAGCAATGCCCCTTCCCAGACAGAGCCCAGACCCACTCCAGTAAGCAGGCAAGGGGCCCCCTCACAGAAGGGATGACAGCAGCTGTCCCACTGGAGTCCCTTCACCCCAGCAAGCATTGCAGCCCCCCCCAAAAAGGTCCCCAAGTCAAGAGGGAAAAAAGAGAAAAAAAGAAAAGAAAAACAGAACATGACAATAAAACCCTATTAAAGAGATTAATAGCAATTATCCCAAAAGTGATAGAATTAACCTTATAAAGAAACCTACTTGGACCCTTCCCTGAATTATATGTGACACATCAATAACAGAAGCCTGTGCATTCTATACTGATGCAAATAAATCAGGAAAGGCAGGTTACAAATCAGAAGATATAGGTAAGGTGGAACAAAGCCCTTATAATTCTGTCCAAAAGGCAGAATTATATACTATGTTCATGGTACTAAGGAATTTTAAAGAACCTCTTAATATAGTTAATGATTCACAATATGTAGAAAGAGTTGTTTTGCATATTAAAACCACTGAATTTATACCAGATGATACAGAATTGATCTCATTATTCATACAGGTTCAAGATATAATCAGGAATAGGCTTTGTTCCATATACATAACACACATCCAATCCCATATGGGTCTGCCAGGTCTTCTAGCACAATGTAATGAAGAAATTGATCAGTTATTGATTGGAAGTATGTTGAAGGCCTCAGAATTTCATAAGAAACATCATGTCAATAGCAAAGGTTTAAAGAAAGACTTTTCTATATCAAGGCAACAAGCTAAGGAGATTATAAAGAGATGTTCTACTTGCTTTTTCAATAACCAAACACTGCTATTTTCAGGGAGTAACCCAAAGGGTACTCAAATAAAATGAAATCTGGTAGATGGATGTGTTCCACTTTGCAGAATTTGGAAAAATTAAAATATGTATACCACACCATTGACACTTATTCAGGTTTTCAATGGGTAACTGCTTCAAGCTCAGAAAAGGCTAATTCAGTAATCACACATTTATTAGAAGTTACGGCCATCATGGGTATACCTGCACAAATAAAGACAGATAATGGTCCAGCATGTGTCTCTAAGAAAATTAAAGTTTTGCTTATTATAATATAAAGTATATTGCAGGTATACCAAACAATCCTACAGGTCAGGCAGTTATAGAAAGATCAAATTGAGCTATAAAGGATATGCTAAACAAACAGAATAGAATGGAAAATATCCCCAGAAATATATTGCATAATGTTTTATTAACCTTGAATTTTCTTAATGCTAATGATAAAGGAACAACAGCAGCAGAGAAACACTGGATAATAGAAAAAACATCTGAATTAAATCAGCCAATGTATTTCAAGGATGTGTTGACTTCACAATGAAAACCAGGAGATGTGCTATGTTGGGGAAGGGTTTTTGCTCTTATTTCTACCTGGAAAGAAAAGCTATGGATACTATCAAAATTAATAAAGATTCAGTTTGAAAAAGAGAAACCTCTTGAGAAAGAGAAATGACAGTTAATCCACAGAGGTAACAATCATACAGGTGGTATGGAAACCTCATAAGGGTTGGAGCAGAATTCTGTTCTTTTCTTTGTAGGAAAATACACATCTTCAAAAAGTCAAAAGACCCTGGACATTGGATGCCTAAAGAAGAAAAGATAACTATCCAGAAAGTATCACCAAACAAAGAGGAATATGTCTTATGAGGACATGTTATCTGCAGAGCAAAATTTTATATGTATATTCTTTGTACATATATATATATATATATATAATATCTAGTACAACTATAAGCTCACTTACAAAGCAAAGATGGCTTTGGAGTTGGACAATGGCTATCATTCTCTAAATCCAAGCATGTTATTAAAAGAAAAATTCAGAGTTTCTGTCTCATGTCAGGAGCCATAGACTAATCAGTTCTTTAGATACATAGAAATTATATTATGCATGGATAGGTAATCTTCAACCACTTCAAAGAACTGTAGAACATGGCATTTAAATAACTTAGGGTTCTGTTGATGTGAGACATGATTGTTCCTGGCAGCACTGATCTATAACCAAAAGAATGTTGAGTACCAAAGACACTCCACTTGGAGCTTGTTTTCTTCTTGGCAAAACTGGCCTATGGGCAAGGAACTACCCATGCCTCAAACACTGACAAAATGCATGATATCTGGACAGGACAAGCAGGATACAAGAAAAAAGACTGCCAAACCCTGCTAAGACAGGGTAAAACAGTTTTGAAAAAAATGTCCTGCCTCTGAAAATGATCTGTCAGTTACTCTAGGCCTTAGCCAAAGTTGATTGTCCCAACATTGCAAATGAAACTTTGGGTGGTTGCCCAGGTAGCCAATTGTCCCTGTCATCTACTACACATTTTGGAAGCTGCTTGCTTGCACTCTCTGTCTACTCAAGTAATATTATCTTCCTTTTCAGGCCTTTGATGGTGTTGAAGATTAGATAGTTGTAGTTACTTTCCTCTTATGGTTTAGCCAAGCCATTTCTAATACAAGACTTAGACTCCTTAGGATAGAATTATTATTGAAACATTTATCATATGTTTCTTGCTTAATATTGTTTGTGCTGGTTATAATTCTAAATTTTATCTTTGATATCTGTTCTTACTGTATATAGTTTTGTATTGGGTTTGGAACTCTCCTATTTAAATAAAAGGGGGAGGTGCTATAGCAATTCCTTTAGCCAGTAGCCTTTAAGATACCAGTCCACTTGGGCAAGGCCTCTTATACTATAAATATTGATGTAAAGCACATGCTCACTCTCTCCTGGCTTCTGGATTCAGTTCCTGTTTCCCCATTCATGAAAAGGACTATAATCTGTGAGTTTACCCCTAAATAAATAACTCTTTATTATACTCAATTCTGAGCTAGTGTGGTATTATTTTGTAACTTCCCTCTCATTGCCCCTAGTGAATTAAGGATTGACCTTTCAATAGACAGTGCTTTCTATGATTAAAAGGCCAAACCACCCCAAGCACCTTCAGGGACCAGTAGAATATTGCATTGGATTGCACAGCACATTTCCAGCGATTATGAAGGAGGGAGGGAGATGGAACATCATCTCCTCTCACTTGATGCCTGGGTTTAGGTTCTTAGCCACACTTCCACAACACACTGTGGTGTCGCACTTATCCTGCTTCAGTGAACTCTGGTTTGCTTTCTCACATCCTGAACCTTCTTTCTCAGAATTTTCTGGTGCCACTACTGTGAACAATTCAGTCATAGGAACAGTCGATACTGGTCAGCCTAGTAACCAAAACAGCAGTGCAGCAACAGTGGCTATTGTTGTATTCTGGTGATGACAGAAGTTACAAAATAATCCCACACTAGTTCTGAATTACATATACTAAAGGGTTATTTATTTAGGGGTAGACTCACATATCATAGTCCTAGATCACAGTCCTCTGCATGAATAGGGAACAGGAACCAAATCTAGCAGCTGGAAGTGAGGGCCAGAAGTGAGAAAGTGAGTGCACACTTTACAGCTGCATTTATAGTATAAGAGACCATGCCCAAGTGGGCTGGTATCTTAAGGCTACTAACTAAAGGAGCTTCCACAGCACCTTACCATTTTGTTTAAATAGGATAGTTCCAAACCTGATACAAAACTCTGCATACTAGGAACAGATATCAAGTAAAAATTTATAATTATAACCTGTATAAATAATATTAAGCAAGGAACATGTGCTAAATTCTTTCTCAGTTTCAGCTGTTAATTCCCTGAGACTGTTTAAGTCTTTGTCACCATCTAAGGTTTTGTTTAAATGAACTATTAGATCGGGTGTTATCCCAAAAGCCAGTTGTAGACTGGAAATGTTTCCTAACAATCTTTGAAAGTCATTAAGAGTCCAAAATTGGTCTCTCCTAATTTGTGCTTTTTGTGTTCTAATTTTCTGTAAATCTGTTTTATAACCTAAGTAATTGACTGAATCTGCTCTCCATATATTTTCAGGAGCAATTTGTTATTGCCATTTAGGCAAAACTCTTTTTTACTTCTTCAAACATTCTTTCTAAATTACCTGCATTTGATTCAGATAACAAAAAGTAACCCGTGTAATGGTAAATTATAAACATAGGAAATTGTTCATTTATTATTGCCAATGGCTGACTTACAAAGCATTGGTATAGGGTGGGGCTATTGAGCATTCCCTGTTTGAGGATGGTACACTGGTATCTCCTAGTACACTGAGGATTATTATAAGTGGGCACTGTGAAGGCAATTTTTTCTCTGTCCTTTTCTTGCAAAGTTATAGTGAAAAAACTATCTTTTAAATCAATAACTACAAGAGGTCATCTTTCTGGTAATAGAGAAGGCAGAGAGTTCCAGATTGTAGAGGGCCCATAGGTTTAATTACCTTGTTGACAGCTCTTAGATCTGTCAACATTCTCCATTTTCCAGATTTCTTTTTAACAACAAATATAGGAGAATTTCAAGGGCTGGTTGATTCTTCAATATGGCCAATATCTAGTTGCTCCTGGACCAGTTGTTCTAAAGCCTGCAGTGTGTCTTCTGTTAAAGACCATTGTTTAGCCCATATTGGTTTCTCAGTTAACCATTTTAAAGGTAGGGCCATTGGTACGTCTAAAGTTTTGCTAGTTGCTTTGTGTTCTTGTACAGCCTGAATGTCTGGTGACCTTTGTGTATAGTACCTTACAATATCCTTCCCAGAATTATGAGTTTCTGAGACTGCAAGAATGTTAATCTGGGTATTCCATTGTTGCAGCAAGTCATAACCCCATAAATTCACTGCAATATTAGCCACATACGGCCTCAGCCTTTTTTCCTGTCCTTCTGGCCCAATACATTCACCCCATCTTGTGCTTTGTTTCATTTGAGATAAGGTTCCAATTCCTAGTAATTGAACATCTGCTTCTTGAAAAGGCCAATTTGGATGACAAAATTCTGGAGTAATAATACTCATGTCCACACCCATGTCGATCAAACCCACAATTACAATGCCATTTATACACATTCTTAGCTTTGGTCTTTGATCATTTATAGAAGTCTGCCAGAATACATGTTTTATTTTCTATTGGAATTTTCAATTCATCCTCCATGTTTATTCCATCATCCAGGACAGTATGGTATATTTACAGAAGGCTCTGGATTTTTTAATTTTCCTGGTGAAACATGTCCTCCATAGTGACTGAGAATGTCTGAACCACTTTTGACTTGGAGGCCTACGAGAACCCCCCACACACGTTTCCCAATGGTATCAGGCTGCCTTGTCTGTCTTTTGTTGATCTGCATTCATTGATCCAATGTCAGCCTTTGCCACACCTTCTATGTACACGTGAAGGCTGAGTCCTCTTATTATTGCCATTCCCAGAAGAGATATTATTCTTAAGAATTTCTTGTCTACAATCTCTTCTCGGATGTCCTATTCTACCACAATTAAAACATTTGGCAGTTTGATGTCTCCTCAAACCTTTGGGAATTGCTTCTCCTACCCAAGATTCAGTATTATAGTCAAATGTCTCAATGTTTATTGTATGCAAGATCCATTCATCCATTGGTGTTGATGTAACCTTTAAAGGCCCAGGTATCTTTTTGCATTCTAAGGTGGCATTTTAAAAAGCCAAAGATTCAATAAGTCTAATACCCAGGTCTGTTACTTCTATTTGTACAGCCTTAGTTAATCTTTGTAAAAGTTACTAAAGGGTTCTCTCTGGCTCTGTTTAACCTTGGTATATGATTCAATTCATTCTCTTAGTTTTTGAATCATATCCCAAGCATTTAAGGGCTGCTTTGTGGCATAAGGACAAGATTTGTTCATCATAAAGAGCTTGAATCTGTGGGTCAGCAGAAGTGCCCTCACCAAGAATTTGATCTTGGGAAGTCTTAGTGAGGGCACTTTTGTTTTTCTAAATTCTAAATTCTAAAATTTTAACCTCTTCTCTAAAATAGCATTTCCACATCAATTGAGACCCATCATCCATGACTGTTGAAAGTATCTGAGGTCAGTCATGTGGCATGTCTTTAATGCTAGAAGCCCATGTCTTTACCATCTCCCTAACAAATGCAAATGCAAACCATAAATTACTACTGGCTGCTTGATTTCTTTTAGATCATTCATTCCTATAGGTATCTACCTTCTTTGGATCATTTTGGTCCTTTAGAATTTGATACTTTCTCAGAGTAGATTACAGGGTAGAAAGCTAAAACCTTGGGTAAGTCATCTCTGACAGCTACTGGAGATGTTAAATCCTGTCCTTGTACCTTCTTTCCCTGCACATCAGCTCCAATAATTTCCTCAATTGTTTCAATTTTTTTCACTATGGTTTTTTGTAAAGTTGGAATCACCTAGCTTGTATATATTTCCAGTGATTTCATTGAGGCACCTAGCCTCTGGTCCTCATTCAGCACGTGTGATTCTAAGGTCTGAAGTTTTTCCTTTAAAGATAACATCTCATCTTTGGACATTATTTGGATAGCATTCAGATTACCTTCCTGGAAAGATACTCTATCTGCTAACCTATCAAAACTTTTTAACAAATTTTAATTTCAAATTCAACAGAATAAAATCTTTCAGATAATTTCTCAGTACCCTTAGACATGGATTCAATTTTGTCTGTCAAATTAATGTTACCCTTTTCAATAGTATTAATTTTTTCAGTTAACATTTGATTTTCAATGGTATTAATCCTATCAGCTAGCTGGTCATTATTAGTCTATAAAGACTATCATTTCTAAAAGTGCCTCATTCTTGGCTCTGTTATCAAACCATCTTCTTAAGATATAATATGAAGAAAAAAAAACTGAGTCCCAATATTCAATAAATGGATGTATCACAATAACCATATAAGCCTTGCAGAATACAATCCATAGTATTAGCAAAAAGGTTGCTAAAATTCTCAAGGGTAATGTTGTCTGCAATATACTTTCAAGTTTATTGATTTATTAATTAATAAAATATTTACCTGTTATGAGGTCCAGTAAATTGTTTGAGGCGTAATAATCTTTATTGTCCAGCAGGTGCCATGGTTGCAGAGTCACGACTAACAGCAGCACAACCAGTGGCACCAGGCACAGTCCAGCACTGCTTTGGTTTCCCACCTTGGTGCCAGTTAAATACTGATAAATATGCTTTGCTTGACAAATTAAAAGCAATTAAATCAATTCTGTACATGGAGCAAGAAGCCCAGAACTCACGAGCAGGGAGCACAAATTGGAAGCTGTGCAAGTTGCAACACAGCAGGGAATGCGGTAGTGGGAGGGAATGTGCCCTAGCTTGAAATTTCCAAGTTGCCACATACACTTAGCTCCACTGTGGTGGGAGTTTTAGAAAAAAATGCTTAGTAGGTAAAAGCAAGCCAAGCAGGCGAGGGTGGAAGACTTTCTGGGCTGTGGACCGGTTAGGCCTTTAAGCCAGTACACCCAGTAGGTGTGGAGTTCAGATCCACATGGGTGCCAGGTGAAGACGGACACTAAAAATAAATCCCACACTAGTTCAGAATTGAGTATAATAAAGGTTTATTTATTTAGGGGTAGACTTACAGATCACAGTCTTCTTCTCAAAAGGGGAGCAGCAACCAAATCCCACAGCCGGAAGAGAGGTTGGATACAAGCTTTACATCAGCATTTATAGTATAAGAGGCCATGCCCAAGTGGGCGGGTAACTTAAAGGCTACTGGCTGTAGGAATTCCTACAGCAATCATTATTTGTAGGTGATATGATAATATACATAATTGACCCCCAAAAATCTACCATGGAACTCCTACAGCTGAGAAGCATCTTCAGTTAAGTGATTGGATACAAGATTAACTAAAAAAAAATCAATAGCCCTCATATATACCAATTATAAATGGACTGAGAAAAAACAGGGAATTAACACCCTTCACAATAGCCTCAAATAATATAAAATATCTTGGGGTAACTCTAACCAAGCAAGTAAAAGATCTGCATATAGTGGTGTAGTATTTGTGGTTTTTTCTTTTTTCTTTTTTATTGTTTTTATTTAGTTATATATTTTTCTCTGCCCCACCTTTCCTCCCCTATCCTCTTGTACCCTCTCCTATGACTCCTACACTCCCAATTTACTCAAGAGAGCTTGTCCTTTTCTCCTTCCTATGTAGTTCCATGTTTGTCTCTCTTAGGGGCCTCTTTGTTGTGTAGGTTCTCTGGGGTTGTGACCATAGGCTGAATTTTCTTTGTTTCATGTCTAAAAACCACTTATGAGTAAGTACATATGATATTTGTCTTTCTGGGTCTGGGTTACCTCACTAAATATGGTTTTTTTCTAGATCCATCCATTTTGCCTGCAAATATCGATATACCATTATTTTTTGCTGCTTTAATGATTTAAATTTAAGGTCAATTTTATTATATGTATATGTATATCTGCTCTTGATTAAGGTATTGTGATTGTGTAGTTCATTTAAGAATGTAATGTATAATTAGGAAATATAGGTTGTTAATGGATAATCATCAATAATAGTAAGGCTTGTAGTCATGTTAGATTTTCTAGATATATAGAGATATATTTCAGTTAGATAGGCATTCCTAATATCTTTCAAAGACTATAGAATATGGCATTTTAAATGTTTTAAGAACTTAGGGCTTTTCATGACAATGAGACACGTCTGCTCCTGGCAGCACCAATCTACTTCAAGAGGAAGATGGGCATCGAAGAGGCTACTTATGGAGTTTGTTAGCCATTTGGGCAAGAAACTGCTCTTGCCTGGACTGTTGCATAAACTGGACACAAGGAACCCACAGAAAGAGGACTGCTGAACTTGCCTAAAGGTGAGATGGCCTTTTGGGGTTCCTGATTCATTAAAGAGTCTGCAAGACATTCTGCAGGACACAGCAGAAAGTGACTGACTGTCTTTGGAATTTCCTGCTTCATGGAAATGTCTGCTGGATACTTATGGGCCTGTAGGCTGAAGATGGATGCCCCAACGGTACAGAGGAACTTTGGGTGACTGTCCAGGCAGTGAGTTGTCTCTGTCATTTCTAGAGTTTGAAAGTTGCAAATGACTTGTTTACTTAGATAATATTATATCCTTCTGGAGTCTTTGATGGAGTTGAAGAATAAATAGATAGTTATAGCTTTCCTTAGTTATGATAAAAGATAAAATAAATCTAAATATTGTAACTGTAATACTTGCTTGATAACTGTTTTGTTATATGTAATTTTGCTATGTTAAAGTTGAAGCCTTTCTTTTTTGTTTAAACAGAAAAAGGGGAAATGATGGAGGAGAGTTATCTGTCTATGTTACTTTCATTGGTTAATTAAAGAAAACTGCCTTGGCCCTTTAAGAGAACAGAAAATTAGGTAGGCGGAGTAGACAGAACAGAATGCTGGGTAGCAGGAGTGGGGAGACACTTCAGGCAGTCGCCATAGTGAGTCACCATGATTCTCCTCTCCGAAATGGACGCAGGTTAAGATCTCTCCTGGTAAGCCACACCTCGTGGTGCTACACGGATTACTAAATATGGGTTAAAGGAAGATGTGAGAATTAACCAATAAGAGGCTACAGATAATGGGCCAGGCAGTATTTAAAAGAATACAGTTTCCGTGTAATTATTTTGGGTAAAGCTAGCCGGGTGGCGGGACACAGCCCCGCCGCTTCCTTCTACAATACTCCATTGTGTAAAAGTACCACATTTTCATTATCCATTCGTCAGTTGAAGGTCATCTATACTATGTCCAGTTTCTAGCTATTATGATTAATGCTGCTATGAAAATAGTTAAACACATGTCCTTGTTGTATGATTGAGCATCCTTTGTGTAAAAACCCAAAAGTGGTATTGCTGGGTCTTGAGATAGGTTATTTCTTAATTTTTTTTAAAAAAAAATCACCATACTGATTTCCAAAGTGACTGTACAAGTTTGCACCCTACTAACAATGTAGGTGTGTTCCTCCTGCTCCACATTCTCTTCAGCAAAAGTTGTCATCAGTGTTTTTGACCTTGGCCATTCTGACAAGTGTAAAATAGAATCACGGAGTTGTTTTGATTTGCATTTTCTTTGATGGCTAAGGATGTTGAGCATTTCCTTAAATGTCTTTCAGCCATTTGAGATTCATTTGTTGAAAGTTCTCTGTTTAGGTCTCTACCCCATTTTTTATTGGATTACTTCTTCTATTGATGTCAAGTTTCTTGAGTTCTTTGTGTATTGTGGAGATAAGTCCTCTGTCTGATGTAGAGTTGGTGAAGATCATTTTCCTTTCTATAGGCTGCCAAATAAATAAAGTTTTCCTGAAGATCAGAATTCAAAACAGCCATACTAGTCAGCCATAAAGGCCAGACAGTGGTGGTACATACCTTTAATCCCAGCACTAGAGAGGAATATAAGGTGGGAGGAGATGGGTCTTACTCTCAGTTTCAGTCTTGGAATTTGTGGAGGCAGGATCACCCATTTCAGTCTGAGGTAAAGGCAAGAGTCAGTGATTGGCCACTTTGCTTTTCCCATCTTCAACTTGAACCCTAATATCTATCTCTGGGTTTTTATTGTCCATAGAGGCCAGACAATGGTGGCACATACCTTTAGTCCCAGCAGACACACTAGTCAACCATAGAATTCTTATGCTCAGTCTCAGTCTGAGGATATTGGAAAAGATATCAGAAGATGAAAAGATCTTCTATGCCCATGGATCAGCAGGATTAACATGATTAAAATAGCTATCTTACCAAAAGCAATCTATAAATTCAATGTAATTTCCATTAAAATTCCAAAACAATTTTTTACAGACCTTGGAAGAACAACACTCAGTTTTGCAAGGAAAAACAAAACATCTGGGTAGCTAAAACAATCCTGTACAACAGAAAAGCCTCTAGAGGTGTCACCATCCCTAATTTAAACTCTCCTGAAGATCTACAATAATAAAAATGACATGGTATTAGCATAAAATCAGACAGGTGGATCAAAGGAATCAAATTGAGGAGCTAGAAATAAATCCATATACCTATGAATATATTAATTTCCCTCCCAAAAAGCCAAAATTATACAATGTACAAAACAAAGCATCTTCAACAAATGGTCCTGATATAACTGGATATCCATATGTAGAAGAATACAAATGCATCCATATTTGTCACCTGGCACAAAACTCAAGTCCAAGCAAATCAAAGACCTCAACACAAATCCAGTTACACTTAAGCTGATAGAAAAGAAAGTGGGAAATAACCTTGAGATAATTGGTCCAGGAGACAACTTCCTGAATTGGAAACCAGTAGTGCAGACACTAACATCAACATTTAATAAATGGAACCTCATGAAACCAAAGTTTCAGTAAGTCAAAGGACACAGTTAATAGGACAGAATGGCAGCCTACAGAATGGGAAAGGGTCTTCACTAACTCCACATCCAACAGAAGGATGATTTCCAAAATATATAAAGAACAAAAAAAATCTAGATACCAACAAACCTCATAATCCAATTAAAAAGTACAGTAGAGAGGCTGGAGAGATGGCTCAGAGGTTAAGAGTATTGCCTGCTCTTCTAAAGGTCATGAGTTCAATTCCCAGCAACCACATGGTGGCTCACAACCATCTGTAATGGGGGTCTGGTGCCCTCTTCTGGCCTGCGGACATACAGACAGATGGAATATTGTATACATAATAAATAAATATTTTAATTTTAAAAAAAAGAAAGTTTAAAAAAACGTACAGTACATACCTAAAAAAAATCTCAACAGAAGAATCTTAAATGGACAAAAACACTTAAGATGTTCAACATCCTTAGCCATCAGGGAAACGCAAATCAGAATGACTCTGAGATACTATCTCACACCTGTCAGAATGGCTAACATCAAAAACATAAGTAATAGTTCATGCTGGAGAGGCTGTGGAGCAAGGGTAACACTTCTGAATTGCTGGTGGAATTGAAAACTTTTACAGATATCTTGAAAGTCAGTGTGGCAGGTTCTCAGAAAACTGGGAATCAATATACCACAAGACCCAGCTATACCACTCTTGAGAATATATGCAGAGGATTCTCAATCATACCACAAGGACACTTGCTCAGCTGTGTTCATAACAACTTTATTTGTAATTTGTAGCCAGAAACTGGAAAACAACCTAGATATCCCTCAACTGAGGAATAGATAAAGAAAACGTGGTACATTTATACAATGGAATTTTACTCTTTTAAAACAAGAAAATTTGAAGGCAAATAAAAGGAATTAGTCTCCAGGAGGATAAATATATGTTTTTCTTTGGGTTTACATTCTTATTTAGCTTCTCTAGGATCACAAACTATAGACTCAATGTCTGCTAGAATCTGCTTATGAGTGAGTACATACCATATTCCTCTTTTTGGGTCTGGGTTATCTCACTCAGTAAAGTGTTTTCTATTTCCATCCATTTGCATGCAAAGTTCAAGATATCATTTTTTTTACTGTTGAGTAGAACTCTAAAATATATATGTGCCACACCTTCTTTATCCATTCTTTTATTGAGGGGCACCTATGTTGTTTCCAGGTTCTGGCTATTACAAATAGTGCTGCTATGAACATAGTTGAACAAATACTTTTGTAGTATGATTGGGCATCTCTTGGGTATATTCCCAAGAGGGGAATTGCTGGATCCTGAGGTAGGTTGACTCCCAGTTTCCTGAGAAACCACCACACTGATTTCCAGTTTGCATTCCTACCAACAATGGATGAGTGTTCCCCTTACTCCACAACCTCTCCAGCATAGGCTATCATTTGTGTTTTCTATTTTAGCCATTCTGACAGGTGTAAAATGGTATCTCAAAGTTGTTTTGATTTGCATTTCCCTGATCGCTAAGGAGGTTGAGCGTGACCTTAAGTGTCTTTTGGCCATTTGAACTTCTTCTGTTGAGAATTCTCTGTTCAGCTCAGTACCCCATTTTTTAATTGGGTTAATTAGAGTTTTAATGTCTAGTTTCTTGAGTTCTTTATATATTTTGGATATCAGACCTTTGTCTGATGCGGGATTGGTGAAGATCTTCTCCCATTCAGTAGGTTGCCTTTTTGTCATCATGCAAAAGTTGGGAGCAGGGGAGTGGGGGTGAATTGGGGGAAGGGGAAATGGGGAGAGAGAAGGAAGAAGGGGCAGATTAGGGAGAGCTTGGGGGAATGGGATAATTGAGATGGAAGAAGGATGGATATGGGAGCAGGGAAGAAGTTATCCTAAATAAGGGAGCCATTTTAGGGTTGGCTAGAGTCATGGCTCTAGAGAAGTTCCCAGGTGTCCAAGGGGGTTTCCCCAACTAGTTCCATGGGCAGCAGTGGAGAGGGTGCCTGAACTGGCCTTATCCTATAGCCACACTGATGAATATCTTGCATATCACCATAGAACATTCATCTGGTGATGGATGGAGATAGAGACAGAGACTCACATTGGAACACTGGACTGAGGGCCCTAGGTCCAAATGAAGAGCAGAAGAAGGGAGAACATGAGCAAGGAAGTCAGGACCATGAGGGGTGCGTCCACCCACTGAGACAATGGGACTGATCTAATGGGAGCTCACCAAGGCCAGCTGGACTGGGACTGATGGAGCATGTGATCAAACTGGACTCTCTGAATGTGACTGACAATGAGGGCTGACTGAGAAGCCAAGGACAATGGCACTGAGTTTTGATTCTACTGCCTGTTCTGGCCTTGTGGGAGCCTAGTCTGTTTGGATGCTCACCTTCCTAGACAGGGATGGAGCGGGAAGAACCTTGGACTTCCCACAGGGCAGGAAACCCTGACTGCTCTTAGGACTGGAAAGGGAGGGAGAGAGGGAGTAGAGGGAGTGGGAGGGAAATGGGAGGAGGGGAGAAGTGGAAATTTTTAATAAATAAAAATAAATAAATAAAAAAGAAAGGAATTAGAAAAATCATTCTGAGTGAGGTAACCCAGAACCAGAAAGACAAATATAGTATGTACTCACTCATAAGTGGATATTGGCTATAAAATATAGGATCACTGTGATACAATTCACAAACACAGAGATTCTAGATAACAAGCAGGGTTCATGGGGTGACACTCAGATCTCCCTGGGAAGGGGAAATAGAAGAGATTTTGTGAGTGGACTGGGGGGGGGGGACTGGAACATGAGTGATCAGGCTGGGAAAGACAGAGAGGGAGAGTACTGAAGAGACTACTGGGGTGGGGGGCATTTGGGTTCATGTAAAAACCTCACACAACAGAATCTCCCAGGAATTTACAAAAATGACACAGATAAGACTCCTCACAATAGCAGATGCATATCCTGAACTGACCATCTCTGGTAATCAATCAAGGCTTCAAGTGGAGAAAGTGAGAAACCAACACAGCCACAAAACCTTGGATTTAGAGTCTGTCCTGCCTATGGGATATGCTAAGGTAAGGGTGGCCTAGAGATTGACGGAGTGATCAACCAATGATTAGTCCAGCCTAAAACCCATGCCATGAGAGAGAACCCACCCTTGACACTGCCTGGAATGCCAGGACCCACAGGCTAAATGACCCAGAGACCTAGGATAGGACCAAGCGTGACTGTAGGCAAAAATGTCAATGTAAAGATGCCTAATGATATTCTGCTACACACATAGTTTAGTGCCTAGCCCAACTGTCATCAGAGAGGCTTCATTTAGCAACTTATAGAAACAGATGCAGACCCACAGCCAAACATTAGGCAGAGCTTGGGGAATCCTCCAGAAGAAGGGAAGAAATGATTGTAGGAGCTAGAGAGATCAAGGACACTGCAAGAAAACCCACAGAATTAACTAACCTGGACTTATAGGAGCTCACAGAGACTGAACCGACAACCAGAGAGCCTGAATGGAATTGACCTAGGCACTCTTCATATATGCTACACTTGTGTATCTTGGTCCTCTTGTGGGACTCCTAAGAGTGGGAACAGGGGATGTCTCCAACTCTTTTCCTGACTTTTAGGACCCTCTTTCTCATAATGGGTTGCCTTGCACAGCCTTAATATATGGAACTTGATATTCCATGATTTGTTGATACTCATGCCTTTTCCTAAACAGAAATGGAGAAGTGAAAGAGGGGGAACAAGAAGGGCTATGGGGGAGGGACTGGGAGGAGAGGGAGGAAAGGAAAACCACAGCTGAGATATAAAATAAAAAAAAATTTAAAAAAAATAAAAGTAATGCTAGAAAAGCATGCTCTCCATAGGAGAAATAACAGGACATGGGATGGGATGTATAGACCTACCTTGCTTTGTAAACGCTATCTGTTCTACCATTTGTTCTGTCCTCGCTTCTTCTCTGCTCAGAGATTATATGAAGACTTCCCTGACTTCACTCTAAAGTCCCTGAAATTCTTCAAAGTGTTTTGTAGACCTCTTATGTTTAAGAATAAGGGCAGCAGCACCCCATTCTTGACACTGTGATTGAAGCATATAGAAAAATAAAGCTAGAACTCATGTGGAAACTTCTTCCCTGCCCACTGGAGGTGCAGAGTTTGGAGTTTGCCTAGCTTGTTTTCAGTCTTGCTTTGGTCCAGTATTTTCTCACTATGCTCCCTTTGGAATAGTAATGTATAACCTGTATCACTGTATATAGGAAGTATATGATCTTGTTTTTTATTTTGATTTTACAGGTGAAAACTGTAGTTAAGAGATTGCCATGAGTCTCAAAAGAAACTTTCAGCTTTCAAACACTATGGAGATTTTGATACACTATGGGATCTTTTGAAGTTGAACTGAATGCAGTTTTTCATTATGATATGGCCACAGGCTTATGGGGATCAGAGAGTAGAATGTGGTGGTTTGAATGAAAATGCCCCCCAAAGGGAGTGGCACTATTAGGAGACGTGACCTTGTTGGAGGACATATGTCGCTAGGGGTGGGCTTTGAGGTTTCAGATGCTTAAGCTGGGTCCAGTGTCACTGCTTCTTCCTGCTTATCTGCTCATCTGGATGTAGAACTTTCAGCTACCTCTCCAGTACCATGTCTGCCTTCATGCCACCGTACTTCCCACCATGATGATACTGGACTAAACCTCCACCTAAGTCAGCCCCATTTAAATGTTTTTCTTTATAAGAGCTTCTGTGGTCATAATGTCTCTTCACAGCAATAGAAACCCTAACTAAGACAGCCCACAACACACTTTCTGGTCACCTGTTACATTGCCCAACAAGTCTCCTCAAAAAGGAAAACTCACCACTGATCCTTCAAAGACAGCACCAGTGTGTCAATCCCAGTTGTTAATTTGCTCATTTGGCACATTCCTTTTTAGGCTGAGTGCGAGAGATAAGCGGAGTGCTCATTTCCTACCCTTGCCTACAATAGGAGTTGTGCATGATCCCTGTAATGCCTCTCCTCTCTTCTAAATACAAATTTTAATAAAAAGTACATATCTATAATTTTAATAAAGGAAATGTTAAAAAGTAATCATTAGTCTCAATAACTCAGAAGCTCTCTGATCCTCTCCGGGAAGTATGAGCATGACATTTATTCTTGTCTTGTGAATTTAAGTTCTATAATTCTCCCTAAGTTTTAAATCTGGCACTCTGGTTATATTCCCCCTTTCAGACAATGTTGTGAGGGCTATTCACTGTCTAATACAGCCTAAAATAACTATTTAATCCAAAATGGAACTAAGCTGTACCATTCACAGAATGACAACATCAGAACTGCTGAACTATAGGACACCAGGGCTGTGGCAACCATTTCTGAACCTCCAGATGCATTATGATTTCTAATTTTGACTTCCCAAAAAGAAAGGAGATGACTTTGTGTGCATTTATAAGGAAACACAAATTAGGACCTGGTGACCAGAATGTGTTGAAAGAATGATTTAAAGGGGAATGAATATTGTCAGCAGCCAGTACTATCTTCTATTTGTTAATCAACAAACTGCAAGTATTTCTGAAGGCAAAAAACCAACCAGATCCCAAGAACACTGCTCTTGTGAGGCTTGCAACATCAAGCACAAAAGGGTTAAAGAATAATAGAATAATAATGATAAAATAGACATAATATATAATTCATAGCAAATGTACAGAGCAATAAAATTCAACCTAAGCATGATTGGGATAACTCATTCTTTGAGCTCACTTAACAATGGTTCCTTGTTTAGAAAATTTTATTTAACTGTTACAACTGCCTATATTTTCTATGTGTCACAACTCTTGGAGAATTACTGACCTGTTATGAAATGTATGGAATAAATCAGTGTCATGGCATGGATTGAAAAATGAGAAGAATAATTCATCTTTTCATCATCGTTCACGATTTCTGTCCCCTTGGCCCCAGAAACTTTAAGAGTGAACTATAGTGCTTTATCACTGAGTGCCAAAGTCAACATGTTAACAAGCCTCTGACCTCATTCCACTAAACACTCTCCCCAGATAAGCTCTACAAGGCTGTGCGCTCTTTGCTGCCATTACAAACCACACAAAATTTCTGGCTTAAAATAGCAGTTATTTGTTCCCTTTTAGTTTTCAAGGCTGCAAGCTCAAAGTATCAAAATAGGGTTTGGTTTTTAAAGACAGAATCTATCTCACGCCTCTCTTCTTCCCCCATTTCATTAAACATACAATTTTTTCTCATACAATATAACCTGAATCATTTCCCCTCCCTCTATTCCTTCCAGCTCCTTCCCACTTCCATTCCCACCCAATTCTTTCTCTTTCCGTCTTTCATTAGAAAAGAGCAAGCATCTAATGAAGTAACAATCAAATATAACAAAATAAAATATAATAAGATAAAACAAAAACCATCATATTAAAATTGGACAAACCAAGCCAACAGAAAAATAAAAGAATCCAAGATAAGGGACAAGAATCAGAGACCCACTCGTTCACTCATCCAGGACTCCCATAAAAGCACAAAATTGAAAACTGTAGTATACATGCATATTACCTGGTGCAGACCCGTGTGGGTCCTGTGGTTGCTGTGTTAGTGTCTGTGAGTTCATATGAGCCTTCCTCAGTTGATTCAGAGGGCCTTGTTCTCCTGGTGTTTTCTATTCTCTCTGTCTCCCCAACTCCTTCTGCCTCCTCTTCCATGGAGTTCCCTGAAGGGAGATAGTTGATGAAGCCATCTCATTTAGATGTGTGTTTCAAGCTCTCTCTCTCTCTCTCTCTCTCTCTCTCTCTCTCTCTCTCTCTCTCTCTCTCTCTCTCTCTCTCTCTCTCATCTCTGCATTTGTTCCTATCTGTGAGGAAGCTTCTCTGATGATCACTGACTAAGGCACTAAACTATGAATGTCAGAATATCTTCAGAAGGAATTTCATTGTTACTTTCCACTGCACTAGGTCTTCATATTAGCTCTCAAATGCATTTTAATTCTAGCTGTCTTGCCTCATTCCCTCTCTCAACCTCATCTCCTCTCCCTGTCTCATCTGGTCCTCCTGTTATCATTGTCCCTTCACTACATTCTACTCACAAAATCAGTTCTATTTTCCCCATCCCAATGAGATCAAAGTGTCCCCCCCCCCCCAGGCCTGTCCTCTTTGCCTATCCTCTCTGGGTGTATGGATTGCAGCTTGATTATCTTTTATTTAATGACTAATATCTAAATAAAATTGAATACATAACCATATTTATCTTTCTGGGTCCAGGTTACCTCACTTGGGATGATTTTTTTCTAGTTCCACCCATTTGCCTGAAAATTTCATGACATCATTGTTTAACAGCTGAGTAATAATACTACATTGTGTAAATGTAGAACATTTTTATACATTCTTCTCTTGAGGAAACAACACCTAGGTTGTTTCCAATTTCTGACTATTATAAATAGAACAATGATGAACATAGTTGATCAAGTGTCTTTGTGGTAGGATGAAGCATACTTTGGGAATATGAAGCATCTTTGAATACATGGTATGAGGTTGCTATTAAGATGCAAGTATGAGATCACATTTTTTATGAAGGTACTTAGTGCTATGAACTTGCCTCTTAGCAGCACTTTCATTGTGTCCTATAAGTCTGCACATGTTGTGTGTTCATTTTTATTGAATTCTAGGAAGTCGTTAGTTTCTTTCTATATTTCTGCCTTGATTCATTTTTTTTTCATTCAGCAGTGTTCACTTTCCATGAATTTCTAAGCTTTCGGTTGTTTCTGTTGTCATTGACATCTAACTTTAATCAGTGGTGGTCAGATAGGATGTAGGGTGTTGTTTCAATTTTTTTTGTAAATGTTGAGACTTGCTTTGTGTGTGACTATGTGATCAGTTTTTGAATAAGTTCCATGAGGTGTACAGGAGAAGGTATATTCTTTTGTGTTTGGGTGAAATGTTTTCTAAATATCTGTTATTTCCACTTGGATTAAGTCTGTTAGCTTTCTCTTTTCTCTGTTTAGGTTTTATCTAGATGACTGTCTGTTGTTGAGAGTGGGGTATTGAAGTCTCTCACTATCACAGTGTGAGAATAAATGTGTGACCTGAGCCATAGTCATGGTTTCTTTACCCTGGTGTTTGGAGTATAGATGTCAAAAAATGAAGTGTCATCTGGTAGATTTTTCCCTTGATAAATATGAATATGTAGTGTCCTTCCTTATCTCTTTTGATCAGTTTTTGTTTTAAGTCTATTTTGTTAGACATTAAAATGGCACCATCATCTTGCTTCTTAGGCCCATTTGCTTGGGCTATCTTTTTCCAACCTTTTGCCCTAAAATAGTGTCTATCTTTGATGTTGAGGTATATTTTCTGGATGCAACAGAAGGATGGATCCTGTTTTCTCATCCAGTCTGTTAATATGCATCTTTTCATTGGAAAATTGAAGCCATTGATATTGACAAGTATCAATGACCAATGATTGTTGATTGATGGTGGTGGTTATGGTGTGTGTGTGTGTGTGTGTGTGTGTCCATCCCTTCTTTTGAACCGCCTGTCTGGAATTGGTTAATCCCTGTGTTTTCATGGTTGTAGTTAACCTTAGATTGGACTTTTTCCTTCTAGCACCTTCTATAGAGCTGGATTTGTAGACAGATATTAAATTTTGTTTTAACATGGAATAGCTTATTTTCTCCATCTATTATGATGAAAAAATTGCTAGGTATGGTAGTCTTGTCTGGCATCTGTGATCCCTTAGAATATGTGTATCATCTGCCCAAGCTCTTCTGGCCTTTAGAGTCTACATTGAGAAGTTGGGTGTAATTCTAATAAATTTGCCATTATATGTTTCTTAATTATTTCCCTCACAGCTTTTAATATTCTTTCTTTGCTCTGTATGTTTACTGTTTTGATTATTATGTGCCAAAGAGACTTGCTTTTTCTAGTCTAGTCTATTTGGTGTTCTTATGTTTCTTTTCTTTTCTTTTTTTTTTTTTTTGGTTTTTCGAGACAGGGTTTCCCTGTAGTTTCTAGAGCCTGTCCTGTTACTAGCTCTTGTAGACCAGGCTGGCCTCGAACTCAGAGATCTGCCTGCCTCTGCCTCCTGAGTGCTGGGATTAAAGGCGTGCGCCACCACCGCCCGGCTGTTCTTATGTTTCTTGTACCTTTATAGGCATCTCTCTTTTTAGTTTAGAAATATTTTTTCTATGATTTTTGTTGTACGTATTTACATAGCTTTTGAGCTGTGTTTCTTCTACTTCATCTATTCCCATTATCTTTAGAGTTGATCTTTTCATATGCCCCAGTATTTCCAGAGGTTTTTTGTCAGGATATTTTCAGATTTAATATTTTCTTTGACTGATATATCTATATCTTTAATGCCTAAGATTATGAAAAAACTTCCATCTTTTGTATTCTGTTGGTGAAGCTTACTTCCGTGGTTCCTGTTTGAATTAACAAATCTTTCATTTCCAGAATTTCCTCAGTTTAGGTTTTCTTCATCAGTTATACTTCCAGCTTCAGGATGTGGTGGTTTTAATCATTTCCTCACACTATTTGTGTTATCATGGATTTCTTTAAGGGATTCAATCATTTTCTCTTTAAGGTCCCCCATCATCTTCATACTGGCTGCTTTTATGTCTTTCTCTTGTGCTTCTGCTGTGTTGAAATATTCAGTGCCTGCTGTGGTAGGGTATCTGGGCTCCAATGGAGACATATTATCCTGGCTGTTATTGACCATCTTTCTATGTTGACATCTAGGAATCTAGGATTGGGATGATTATAGGTCTAGGTGATATGATATCTGGTTTTGTCTCTGTTGGATGAGTGTTTATTTTGTTCGTTGGTTTCCGCTTCCTCCTTGGACTTTAGAAGAGTATGGTAACTGTGTATTTCCTGGCAAATTTTCTAAGGACCTGTTTCCATGGCCTGCTCAGTTGGTATGTTCTCAGGGAATGCTGGCTGATCTTGAAGGCTGGGATAATGGAATGAGTTGGAGGAAGGACAGTTAGGGGAAAAGATCTGTGTGATCCCTTGGGGATGGGGTCATAAAGGAAAGGGAGAATGAAGCAGGTTTTCTGCTACAGAGCTGGAGATGAGTCTGTGGAGACTGGACCACAGGAGCAGAAGGAGAGGCATGGATTTGCTTTCAGCCTACTTGCTTCACTAGCAGGAGTGGCCATTGGGTTACCAGGAGTACCTGATGGGGTTGGGGGCAGGAACAAAGCAGCAAGTTGGGGGAGGGAGGTTAGAAGGAGAATATCTGTAAGATCTACAAAGGATGTGTCCAGGTGGCAGGGAAACTGCCACAGGTATTCCACTGCAGAGCTGGAGAGGAGACTGAGGTATTGGATCTGGACAACAGAGAGAGAAGAGAAGATCTGCATTTAGCCCATCTGGTTTTCTGGTAGGTATGGCCTAGGGGCTAGCAGGGAGTGCCTGCTGGTGTTTGGGCCTAGTTAGGAGGGGATGGTCTGCAGGATCCACAGGCGATGTGGGCAGGGTTGTGAGGAAGGTTGCATCTGGTGTAATGTTGCAGAACTAGGGGTGAACCTATGCTTCTCTTCTACCTTCTATTGCTAAGAGTCCTTGGCACTCCTTGCTTGGGCCTATATCATTCTCCATGGTTGCCTTATTGTTTTCATTTCCTTCATTTCTGTATCCTCTGTTTGGTGTGTTTTCTCCTCTTCTCTGCTTCTGGATTAGGACTCCTTCTAATCCCAGATGATCTCCTCTCAACAGCCTCAGCTGTATCTGCAAAGATTCCTTCTCCAAAAAATTTCAAATTTACAGGTTGCTGTTCAAAATATCTTTGAAGGAGACAATATTCAAACTACTATAAAGCAAGATTAAAGTTGGTGTTTGAAAGTACTGAAAATATGGAGTACTAGTCAGTGGAAAAAACAATGACATCTTGAAATTTGCATACAAATGGATGGAATTAGGAAAAAACACCCCAAGTGAGGTAACCCTTGAAAAACAAGCACACTATGTATTCACTCATAAGTGGATATTAGACATAAAACAAAGGATAATGAGCATATAGAATTTAGGTAATGAGGAGAAACCTGAGAGAAACATACATAGATTCCCCTTGGAAGGGAAAATAGGCAAGATCTCCTGAGAAAATTAGGAGTATGGGGGGTTGGGAAAGAAAGGAAGGTAGAAGGGAAGGAGGATGGGAGAAGGGAAGGTGGAAGAACTTGAGGAAATGGGATAGTCAAAATGGGGGAAGAACAGAAATGGAGAGCAAGAAATATCTTGATTGAGGGACCCATTATGGGGCTAGCAAGAAACTGGCTGGTGTGGGAAGTCCTTTTGTATATGTGTTACTTTTATTGGCTAATAAAAAAGCTGCTTTCAGCCAATGGCTTAACAGAATATAGCCAGGCTGGAAGATATGTATATGTAGAGAGAGAGTAGGCAGAGTCAGGGAGAAGCCATGTAGCCTCCACCAGAGACAGACATGCCAGAAACTTGCTGGTAAGCCACAGCCACATGGTGATACACAGATTAATAAAAATGGGTTAACTTAAGATATAAGAATTTTCCAGAAATACACTTAAGCTAATGACCAAGCAGTGACTTAAATAATATAGTTTCTAAGTGATTATTTTGGATCTAAACAGCTGGGAACAAACAAGCAGCCTCCATCAACACTGGGCGCTAGAGAAATTCCCAGGAGTCCACAAGGATGGCCCCAGCTATGACCCTAAGCAATTGTGGAAAGAGTGCTTAGGCCTTGCCCTGCAGTCAGATTGATAACTACCTTGTCATCATAGAACCTTCATCATGTAACTGATGGAAGCAGTTGCAGAAATCCACAATGAAACACTGGCCTGAGCTCCCAAAGTCCAGTTGAATAGAGAGAGAAGCAATAATATGAGCAGGAGGGTCAAGACCATGATAGGGATATCCACTGAAATAGCTTACCTGAGCTAATGGGAGCTCACCAACTCTTGCCTGACAGCAGAGAAAATGACATAGGACTAAAGTAGGCCCTTTGAATGTGGATAACAGTTGTATGTATGGAGCAGTGAGGCCAGGATTTATCCCTACTGCTTCTACTGCCTTTTGGAACTGACCCATTCTCTTTGGAGGGATACCTTGTTTGGCTTAGATATAGTGGGGAGGGCCTTGGTACTGCCTCAAACCAATGTGCTAGACTTTGTTGACTTCCCATGAGAAGCCTTACCTTCTCTGAGGAGTAGATGGTTTGGGGTGGGGAAAAGGTGGAGGGAGCAAGAGGAAGGGAGGGAGTGTGTAGATGAAAGTTTGTGTCCCTCTTGGTTCTGCAGCCATTCAGTGCTGTGGGATAATGCTCTTGTAGCCTGTAATTTGTCCCTTGTATTGGTTTAATAGAATGCTGATTGACCAGTAGCCAGGCAAGAAGTATAGGTGGGGCAACGAGACTAGGAGAATTCTTGGAAAAGGAAAAGCTCAGTCTATAGCTGCCAGTCAGCCACCAAGGAAACAAGATATATAGAAAATGAAGTAACACCACAACCATATGCAATATATACACTATAGAAATGGATTAATTTAAGATATAAGAGCTTAGGAATATGTCTGAGCCACTGACCAATTAGTGTTGTAAGTAATTATAGTTTCTGTGTGATTATTTGGGTCTGGGTAGCTGGGAAATGAAGGCAGAGTCTCCATCTACAGGAGTAGGAACTAGCATTAGTATGTAAAATGAGAAAAGATAGTTTTTAAATAAATAAATAAATAAGAAAGTGCTGTGTGATTTAAGAGGCGAGGATCTGAATTTATATAACTAGAATGAATTTTTTGCAAAAAAAAAAAAGGGTGGTTCTTCTAGTTTATTTTAGTATGAGATCACAACTTTGGTGTTTGTTTTCCTTAGTAGATAAAGGAACTTAGTCTAGGATAGAACCAAATCCAACTACCAAATAAAAAAAGTGAATGAAACAATTCCTAATGATATTATGCTCCACTTATGGACCAGAGTCCTAGCATAATCATCATCAGAGAGGCTTCATCCAACAGCTGGTAAGAAGAGATACAGAGACCTGTGCACAGCCAAACATTAGACAGTATTCAGGTAGTCCTGTAAGGGAGGGGGAGGAGGGATTATAAGAGTCAGGGGTGGAGGGCATTAGAAAAACAGAGCCCACAGAATCAACAGGGCTCATAGACTGAAGGGACAATCACAGAGCCTGCCTGGGTCTGTGCTAGGTCCTCTGCATATATGTTATGGTTGTGTTGCTTGCTGTTCTTGTGATACTCCCAACAGCAGAAGTGGGGGTGTCTCTGACTCTTTTGTCTGCCCCTGGGGCACTTTCTCTCCTACTCATCCAGCCTTGATATGAGTGTTTGTGCCTAGTCTTATTGTTAATTTGTTATGTCCTGTTCAGTAGATATTCCTGTAAGACCTATTCTTTTCTAAAGGGGAACACAGGAGGGGTGAATGTGGGGAGAGGGGAGATGGAGGTGGGTTTGGAGGAGTAGAGGAAGGGGAAACTTTGGTAGGGATGTACTGTATGAGAGAAGAGTAAAAAAGAATAGTAAGAGATCATATCTCTTTCTTCAGTCACACAACCTCAAATCCATTTGTGTTAGTCATGTTCCTCATTGCTGTCACAAAATACCTGAACTCAATGAAGGCTTTTATTTTGGTGCACAGTCCGAGAGTGCAGTTGTGCTGCAAGCAGGATCCTGGGGAGGCAGCGAGTCACCTCATATCCACAGTCAGGAAGCAGAGAATGAGGGATGCTCTTGTTCCCTTTTCTTCAGTCTAAGGTCTCTGCCCATGGAATGGTGCTGCCATGTTAATTTAGGTCTTTGCAGCTCAGTCAACCTAATCTAGACAACCTTTCACAGGCTCACTCAGAGGCTGACCTAATCAGCTAGATAATCCCTCACAGACAGGCCCAGAAGCTGCCCATCTTCTAGGTGATCCTAGATCCTGTTGGGTTGACCATATTAACCACTCAATGTGCAGATTAAATCAACTGTTTACAATTCAACAGATGCATGAATGCTGTTCAGAATCCCTTTCTCTTACACCTCCCTGGGAATCCCTGTGGAAGAAACACATGACAGTGAGCTTGTTGACATTGCAAGGCACATGAGGCAGCAAGATGCAAAGCCAAGACTTCGTTTCTGGTTTTGTTGGTTCCTACTGCTGGTTTCCAATTAAGAGAACAGCTTTTTATCTGGTAATGTTGGCATTACATCTAGCTACATCTAGCTTTAAAGAATGTAGCTTTTTCTTTTTACTAGAAGTACTTTTTGGAAGATTTGAATCTGTTTCTGTCATCATAGTTCATGAGAATCCATTGTGGATATTTAAAATTGTATTTTATTGTTTTAAATAAGCTTTTTAATAATTTTAATAAACTCACTCTCAAGTGTGACATCATGCTGATTAAAGACATCAACAGCTCTCAGTTCTGTTGCTGAGTCTGCCCTGTGCTTACCTGAGGCATCCCATTAATCATCATTATGCCACAGTCTGTCTTATAATATTGCTTAATTACCATTTCTGTTACCTATCCATCTACTCTGTTAATTGACACAAAATAAACTCCTCAAACCCTAAGGCACTGAAGCAACAGTCTTCCTTTCCTTGCCAGAACTGAGCCCCAGAAGCAGCTTATACATAAAAGATGAAGCGACCCCAAGCTCTTGGAACTCAGTGAACAGTAAACTTAGCAAATGCTGTCTACAAGGAATCTTGTCTTCCTTTCTTCTTGACTGACTTTAACTTTACCCACCTTTCAAGGCTGAGCCAAATCACTACATCTTCTGTGAATTCTTCTTTAATTATGGCTCTTATTGCCAACATCATAATCTACACCATTTATTTGATTCTGCTCTTATAATTTTATACTGCATATACAAATATTAATTCAGCTATACTATAAATTTCCTTAGGACATTTCATGCTTAATTGTCTTTAATAATTATGAATAAAAGTAATAATAAGTAATAACAGTAACACTTACTGCTATCCACGATTACTAGGTACTGGTCTAGAAAGTTTACACGAATTATCCCAATAAATTATATCCACAGTCTTTGATGTAAGTGCTTTAGTTGTCATACTTCATTTTACAGGGTAAAATGGGGTGTATTCACTCAGTTATAAAGTAGCAGAGAGCATCCTGGGCAGCCTGAGCCCAGATCTCAAGTTCTAAGCCCTTAAATAGCACTGCTCCTTCTCAGTGCCTGCCAGCATACTTTCTTATCTGGTCACCCTCAGCTGGTTAAATGGAAATTCCTGTTTTGAAAGGCTGAAAGAAAGAGAACAAGGGCATGACTTACCTCATACACTGAGGACAGACAAAGGAGAAACATTCTAAACCCCAAAGATAAGCTATGAAAATAGGATTCACAGATATTTGGAGTGGAAAAAAAGAGGACAAAACTATAAACAGAATATACTGATATGGAAATGTCATCGTGAAATCATTTTTATAAGCTAATATTATAGCTTATATAATTTAAAGCATTAAGGTTAAAACAGAGGAAAAGAAAGGAATCAAAATATTAGGTGTAGAAAAGTCTGCCTTGGACAGAAATATGTCCAAACAAAATTTGGAATCAGGCTGGTGAGATGCTCAGAGTCCAGCTGCCAAACCTGACACCCTGAGTTTAATCCCCAGGACCTTATATGTGGGGAGATGAGAACTGATAACCCCTGACTTCCATGAGCATGCATCTCATATGCACACGCACACATGGAGACATACACACACACACACACACACACACACACACACACACACACTTGCATCCTAAAAAATAAAATTACTTTTATTTGCATAAGGATTGAAAATTAATAATATTTTAATGCCATAAAGTACTTCCTTGATAACAAACTCCTGCTCTAGGAGACAGCAGTTGCTGGACCAACAGACTGGAACCTAAATCACAGGCAGTCAGCATCCCCTGACCATATGCCCTGGGCAGCAATTAGGGAAGCTAAGAGCAGAATGCAGGAGCTCTGAGTCTCACAACAGAAACCATACAGCAAGATGCATCAGAGAAGCTATAGATTTCTGGCCTTAATTCAATTCATCTTCCCCTGAAAATTATTTTAAAAAATAACACATTGCATTTAAGATTTTAAAAGATAGGTTAGGCATGGTAGTGCATGCCTATAACCCTAGTACTTGGGAGGCTGAGGCAGGAGGATCATGAATTTGAAGACAGCCTAGGATACATAGTGGAAAAGGGGGGAAAGGAGATTTGCAATCAATCCCACCAGTGCACAATTAGAAGAAAACTGAACTAACTTCTTGGCTTTATCTAAATTCTAAATAATTAAAAATTAAATTCTACATGCAATGCCTGGAGCCCTAGGAAGTGCAGAGCATTGCTGTAGTACTATCCCACAGAGGCACATAAAGAGCTGTCAGTCAGCATGTCCAAGCATGAGAACAGAAGTCAGCAAATGCCATAGGCAGCTGCACTAACCATCCAGAGCCAATGGAAAACGACTTTGTCCTACATATCTCAGGCTGTGGGGATGGAGTTCCCGGGGTTTTGTTCCATACACTTCAAATGCTTATCTAGTTCTAACTTTACCCCCAAATTTATCCCAGAAGTCATATACTTCTAGTGACTTTGGACCTTCGCAGGATTCAAGAACATCTAGAAAGCCTTCCAAGTGTTTTCCTCTTACACACATTCATTCAGAAGGGCAGTTCCATGCTCTAAACACAGGAAGCTTTTCTGACATCACATCTACTTTTTGAAGTTATTCAGCCCTCCTGTTTTCCATGAACTTTATTTTGCCATCTGTAATTACTACAGCTACGAAACTTGAATTAGCTAACTTGTGCCCCCTAAAGGCACAAGAGAGCCTCTGTGGCCTCTAAAATCTTATAAGCACTCCTACAAAACTCTTAATAAAATAATTTAACAGTACGGTTCTACATATGGATAAAAAATAAGCACATAGTAAAGGTCTCAGCAGATGTCATCGGTATCATCACATATTAAAATAAAAACTGTATAACCTCTAGTCTTTGATATATTGTGAGATCTAGCAAATTGCTCAACCTCCCTATATCTCATATTTCTTAGGTATAAAACAACAAAATTGAATATGATTTTTTTAAAAAATGACAAAATACTTTTATTTTATAAAATAAAAGAAGCTTAAGTTTGGAGATTTTGCATGGTCCTGGATGTGAACTAGATGTGGAAGTGAAGGGAGATATGGGTATACACGTGGTACTCATGGAAGAGGGAGGAGTCTCAGCTGAGAAAATGCCTCCATGAGAGGAGGCAAGCCTATATGGCATTTTCTTAGCTAGTGACTGATGAGGGAAGGCCCAGTCAAAGGTGGTTGGTACTAGCTCTGGGCAGCTGATCCTGGGTTCTATGAGAAAGCAGGCTGAGTAAACCATGAGGAACAAGCCATAAAAAGCAGCTCCACTCCATGGCCCTTGCATCAGCTCCAGACTCCAGTTCCTGCCCTGTGTGAGTTCCTGTCCTGACTTCCTTCAGTGATGAGCAGTGTTGTAGAAGAGTAAGACAACTAAACCCTTCCTCCCCAAGTTGCTTTGGTCTTTGGCCATGGTGTTTCACCACAGCAACATTCACTGTGACAAGGACAGGAATGGGATTGACAGGAGTGGAGAGAGGCTAAGAGAGGGGAATGAGGTAAATAGGATCGAAATATGTTATGTCTGTGAAAGAATATGTCATAATGAAATCCATTCTTATATATAAATAATATATGCCAATAAAACAATTGAAAATAAATATTTGCGTGAAATTCAAGGAAATGGATAAGTCAAAAGAAATTCTAGTGAATTAGAACAAGAAGAAGACATCAGAGAGCGTCATCATCCTGTCCACCTTTGCAAATCAGTATTAAACTGAGAGGATGCCATGTGTCTGTAAGCGTGTTGTTTTTATGCAAATACTTAGATGGAACTCACCAGCTATTCTCTTTTGCCCCATATACAGTGGCACTCATTGTATAAGCTCCCTCACAATGACATACTCTAAAGAATATAAGTAGGGGACCTCTGCAGGACCAGGCCTGAGCAAGCAAACTTTGCTGGAGCAGGTCTGAGCCAGCGACCTCCACCTGACCAGATTTGAGCCAGAAACCTCTTCCAGAGCAGGCCCGAGTCAGGGACATATGTGGGAGCAGGCCCAAACCAACGACCTCCACAAAACAGGGCCCAGCCAGCGACCCTCTCTGGAGCAGGCCCCAACTGCAACCTCCACTAGACCAGGCCCAAGTCAGCAACCTCTGCGGGAATAGGCCCAAGACAGGGACACCCACAGGAGCAGGCCCTAACCAGCGACCTCCATAGGAGCAGGCCCAACAAAGTGACCTCTGTGGGAGCAGGCACAAACCACCTCCAGGATTGCAGAGCGCAATCCAGGAATGCCAAGTGACTTCTGGGAATGGCGAGTGAACTCCAGAGTGACTGAAAACTTGGCCCTGACTCCACCATGAGGAGCAACCATCTGAACCTTGGATCCACTGGCACCTGGAAGAGTGACCAACAGAGACACAGCTCCAACTACACCAATCAGAGGAAAAGGTAGATTGACATGGTAAAAACACACTCAACAAAACAAAGAAAACAACATTAGTGGCTCTAAAACAGCAAGACTTGAACACCCCAATACAGATGATGAAGACAAAAATGACCTTAAAAAGGAGAATATTTGAGGCCCTTAACAAGGAAATAAAATATTCCCATAAAGAAATGGAGGAAAAGACAAACAAAAAATTGGAAGAAATCAACAAATCCCTTAACGAATACCAAGAAAAAGCAATCAAACAGATGAAAGAAATTATTCAAGACTTGGAAACCGAAAAAGAAACAATAAATTAAACACAAACCAAGGGAATTCTGGGAAAATATGAGAAAAGAATCAGGAACCACAAATGCAAGAATAAACAGCAGAATACAAGATATGAGAAAGAAATTCTCGAGCTGAAGATATGATACAGGAAAGAGATTCATCAGTCAAAGAAAAAATTAAATCTAACAAAAGTTTAATACAAAATAGCAAGAAAATATGGGACACCGTGAAAAGACCAAAACTAAGAATAATAGGGATATAAGAAGAAGTCCAACTCAAAAGCACAGAAAATTTATTCAATGAAATCAGAAAAAAAAAACTTTCCCAACCTAAAGAAAGATATGCATATGAACATACAAAAGCTTACAGAACACCAAATAAAAAGAAGCAAAAATTCCCCTTGCCATATAATAATCAAAATGCTAAACATACAAAATAAAGACAGAATATTAAGAGCTACAAAGAGAAAAGGTCAAGTAACATATAGAGGCAGACCTATCAGAATTATGCCTGATTTCTCAATGGAAACAATGAAAACCAGAAGGTCATGTCAAGTATTATGCAGACATTAAGAGAACACGAATTCCAGGCCAGACTAATATACCCAGAAAAACTTTCAATCACCATAGATAAACAAAACAAGACATTCCATGACAGAACCAGATTTAACCAATACCTAGTCACAAACACAGTACTACACAAAGTACTAGAAGAAAAACTTCAACCCAAGGAAGTTAGCTACATCAACAAAAACACAGACAAAGATGATCTCACAGCAGCATATCCCAAAGAAGGAAAACACACACACACACACACACACACACACACACAATAACATCACCAACAATAAAAACGAAAATAACAGGAAATAGCAATCACTGGTCATTAACATCCCTTAATGTAAATGGACTCAACTCACCTATAAAAACACACAGGCTAACAGATTGGATAGGAAAACAGAATCCATCCTTCTTCTGCATACAAGAAACACACCTCAAAATTAAAGACAGATATCACCTCAGAGCAAAGGGATGAAAAAAAATTCCAACCAAATAGACATAAGAAACAAATTGGTGTAGCTATCCTAATATCTTCAAACTAAAAAATAAATAAAAACTAAACAAAATAGACTTCAAACTAAAATCAATCAGAAGAGACAAAGAAGGACATTTCATATTTGTCACAGGAAAAATCTAACAAGAGGAAATCGCAATATGAACATCTATGCCCCAAGTACAAGGGCACCCTCATTTGTAAAAGAAACACTACTAAAACATAAATCACACATTAAACCCCACACACTAATAGTGAGAGACTTCAACACCCCACTCTCACCACTGGACAGGACTGCCAGACAGAAACAGAGAACTAAGGAAACTAACAGATGTTATGGCTCAAATGGACTTAACAGACATCTCTAGAACATTCCATCCAAACATAAAAATATATACTTTCTTCTCAGCACCTCATGGAACCTTCTCAAATATTAAGCACATACTCGGTAACAAAGCAAACCTCAACAGATACAAAAAAAATTGGAATAACCCCATATATCTTATCAGATCACCATGGCTTAAAAAAGAATTCAGCAGCAACATTAATTTCAGAAAGGACAGAGACACATGGAATTTAAACAATGCTCAGCTGAATCAACAATTGTTCAAGGAAGAAATAAAAGACTTCCTAAAATTCAACAAAAATGACTGCACAGCATACCTAAATTCATGGGAAACAATGAAAGCAGTGTTAAGAGGAAAGTTCATAGCACTAAATGCCTATATAAAGAAGCTGGAAAGTTGTTAACTAGTGAGTTAACAGAACACCTGAATTCTCTAGAACAAAAAGAAGCAAACTCCCCCAGGAGGTCTAGACAGCAGGAAATAGTCAAATTGAGAGCTGAAATAAACAAAATAGAAACAAAGAAAACAATACAAAGACTCAATTAGACAAAAAGTTGGTTCTTCGAGAAAATCAACAAAATAAACAAATCTTTATCCAAACAAACCAAACAGCAGAGAGAGACTACCCAAATTGACAAAATCAGAAAGGAAAAGTGGGACATAACAACAGAAACAGAGGAAATCCAGAGAATCATTATGCCATACTTCAAAAAAATCTGTACTCCACAAAATTGAAAAACTTAAAGGGATTTTCTGGAGAAATATCACTTACCAAAATTAAATAGAGACCAGATAAGCAAATTAAATAGATGCATAACTGCTAATGAAATAGAAACAGTCATCAAAACCTTCCCAAACCAAACAAAAAACAAAAACCCAGGACCAGATGGTTTTAGGGCAGATTTCTACAAGAATTTCAAAGAATTAATACCAATACTCCTCAAATTGGTCCACACAATAGAAGCAGAAGGAACATTGCCAAGCACTTTTTATGAGGCTACAATTACCCTGATACCCAAACCACAAAAAAAACTTACAGACCAATCTCACTCATGAACATTGATTCAAAAATAATCAATAACATATTAGCAAGCCAAATGCAAGAAAGCATCATAAAAAAATCAGCCACCATGATCAAGTAGGTTTGATCCCAGATAAGCAAGAATGATTCTACAATCAAAAATCTGTTAGACTTCAAACTCAACAGAGCTACAGTACTGAAGACAGCCCGGTACTGGCATAAAAACAGACAGGAGAACCAATGGAACCGAATTAAAGGCTCAGATATTAATCCACACATCTACAAACACCCAACTTTTACAAAAAAAGCAAAT
This sequence comes from Arvicola amphibius, assembly GCF_903992535.2. Taxonomy (NCBI): domain Eukaryota; kingdom Metazoa; phylum Chordata; class Mammalia; order Rodentia; family Cricetidae; genus Arvicola; species Arvicola amphibius. The sequence goes on from NC_052047.1 coordinate 90,891,611, forward strand.
AATATAAAATGGAAAAAAGAAAACATATTTAACAATTGGTGCTGGCATAACTGGATATTAACATGTAGAAGAATGAAAATAGATCCATATCTATCACCACACACCAAACTTAAGTCCAAATGGATCAAAGATCTCAACATAAAGCCAGCCACACTGAACCTCATAAAAGAGAAAGTGGGAAGTACACTTGAATGCATTGGCACAAGAGACCACTTCCTAAATATAGCCCTAGGAGAACAGACACTGAAAGAAACAATTAATAAATGGGACATCCTGAAACTGAAAAGCTTCTGTAAAGCAAAGGACCTGGTCAACGAAACAAAATGGTAGCCTACAGAATAGATAAAGATCTTCACCAACCCTGCATCACCCAGAGGGTTGATCTTCAAAATTATAAAGAGCTCAAGAAATTGGTCATCAAAAGAACAAATAATCAAATAAAAAAATGAAGTACAGACCTAAACAGAGAACTCTCAACAGGGGAATCTAAAATGGCTGAAAGACACTTAAGGAACTGTTCAACATCCTTAGTCATCAGAGAAATGTAAATCAAAATAACTCTGAGATTCCATCTTACACCTGTAAGAATGGCCAAGATCAAAAACACTGATGACAGCTTATACTGGAGAGGATGTAGGGTAAAGGGAACACTCCTGCATTACTGGTGGGAATGCAAGCTGGTATAGCCCCTTTGGATATCAGTATGGCAGTTTCTTAGATAATTAGGAAACAATCTACCTTAAAACCCAGCAATACCACTCTTGGGTATATACCCAAAGGATGCTCAATTATAACACAAGGACATGTGCTCAACCATGTTCATAGCAGCATTGTTTGTCATAGCTAGAACCTGGAAACAACTTAAATGCTCCTCGACTAAGGAATGGATAAGGAAAATGTGGTACATTTACACATGAAGTATTACACAGAAGAAAAAAATAATGACATCTTGAATTTTGCAGGCAAATGGATGGAGCTAGAAAACATCATTTTGAGTGAGGTAACCCAGACCCAGAAAGACAAATATTATATGCATTCACTCATAAATGGTTTTTAAACAGATAGTAAAGAAAACAAGTCTACAAATCACAATCCCAGAGAACCTAGACAAAAATGAAGACCCTAAGAAATTGGTCATCAAAATGCTAAAAAAAAAAAAAAAAAAAAAAAAAAAAAAAGGATACGGACCTAAACAGAGAATTCTCAACAGATGAAACTAAAATGGATTGAAGACACTTAAGGAAATGTTTAACTTACTTTGGGTTTCATGTGTAACAAAGGTGATATCATAAAAGCTCCATAACTTGGACCTCAAAACTCCCTATAGCTTGTATCTTTGTTCTCTTAGAACCTAGACACTATGTAAAATACTTGGGTCTTCACTATTTATGAGAGACAGTATGAAGGGGGAGACACCAGCTTTCTAACCATACAAGTCACATACCCAAGGGTAAGACCATGTTAGACTCTTCAGCTCCAACAGATCCCTTTGTAGATTCTGAGCAAGATCAGTAGAATTGCACAGTCAATCCACAGAACCATGAGAAAGGATATAGTCATTGCTCAAATCACAAACTTTGCAGTACATTTAGCACAGCATGAGATGGGTACTATAAAAAAAATGTGGGTTTTGAAACAAAGGAGTTTCTTGGAAAATATATCAGTATTTCAGTGAGGGAAACTGGAGAAAATGTTTAAGTATATGTAATAAATGATGAGCAATTTAGTCAATATGTAAATTATGCAGGAAGTAATATATGGGAATCAGATATCATGTTGGTTTTTATACTAGTTTTCAAAGTATGGGTACATTTTTAAAACTTTAAACAAACTGGACAATAGTGACACTGAAAGAACCTGATTTCTAGGGTTCAGGGAAGGATCCCACAGACTCAATAAGCCACACCAATGGATGCAAACAGCAAGAAGATTCTTTATTGTTGAAGGCGCCAACGGGTGACTCAGTACTCTCATGAGACTGAGCGCCCCCACCCCCCGTGTATTTTTTCAGCAAGTATTTATAGGGTCTCGGGGTTACATAATGGGGAAGCATAGCAACAGCAACATCATTGGTCAATTCAAATTAACATATGGTGGGGGTCAACATCAGAACAAAAACAAGTCTAAATCAAGCCAGTTTCAGCCAGTTTCTGCCCACTCAGGTTCCGATAAATTACACAAAGGACGGGGTGTTTTTCCTTTTTGGCAGGTACAACCTGTCTCAAGACTGCTTCTGCTGCCCACAGATATCCTGTTTTTCCCTGACCTAGTTAATCATAAAAACATCTTAAGTTGGAGACTAGAGTTGGGTTCTTTCAACACGTGCCTTTAATCCCAGCATTTAGGAGGCAGAGGCCGGCAGATCTCTGAGATTGAGACCAACTTAGTCAACAGAGCAAGTTCCAGGACATTCTGGGCAGTACAGAAAAACCCTCCCCCCCCCCAAAAAAAACAAAGCAAAACAAAAAATCAATTATTCATTTATTCACTATTATATTATTATGAGTTATTTATTTCTACAAAGTTAATCACCCAAAATTAATGATTAGATGAGAGTGATCATTTGTTTTCATAGTTTCTATGGGTTGTTTATACTGATGAAATCTGGTTAGGCTCTGGTAACAGTAGTCTCTCCCAATGTTGCAGTCAAGGTATAGAGCAGAATCATACACATCTGACAGCTCAGAGGGGATAGAAATTCTATTTCAAAGGTGTCAGTCACATGTCAAGCCCTCGCCACTTGGGCCTTTCCTTAAAAGTCTTGTGGGCATTCTTACAGTGTGGTGCTGCAGGAGCTCCTTCCACTCCTTCAGCCAATAGCCTTTAAGATACCAGCCCACTTGGGCATGGTCTCTTTTGCTTTAAAAAACAGCAGTAGCCCTGCTCTCTCTCTGTCTTGCTTCAGGCTCTGCTTCCGGCTACTAGACTCTGTTCTTGGTCATGCAGAGGGCTGTTGTCTAGGACAGTGATCTGTAAGTTTTCCCCTTAAATAAATAACTCTTTTATTAATCATAATTCCAAAGTGGTGTGGTATTGTTTTGTGATTTATGTCTACAGTGTGGCAGTTGGCTTCTCACACACCCACAACTCAAAAAGATCAAAGAATACTCTGAAATGTCTTTAATAATCTATTCTTGGACGTAATATAGAAATACTTATTTTCAACAGGTACAGAGGCAGTTACAACTCTGTAGGAGACTACAGAAAGGTAGTTATTTCTTGTTGCTGGTCCTCTTGCAGACTTGATTTCATATCTTATTGCCAACAATGCCACTAACGCTTATACTGAAAATTCATATGGATAGGATTCTTTAAATGTTGTGGGAACAGAAAATTAGAAACTATAGAGAGCCAGAAAATTACTTAGTTAAAACCCTTCAAGTCGTATATGTTTACTTAGAGCTTTTTTGGACTTTGGCAAGTTGGGACAATATAAACAATGAACATTACACACTGACTCTACAGAAGCTATAGGAAAGACAGCATAAGATCAACTACATTGTTACTTATGCAGCAAAATGATTTTCACACTGAGATAAAAAGTGTAAACCTACTTAGCATAGATTTTTTACAAAAAAAATTAATTCAAGATTTGACAGATTTTGGATTTTGTGAGCCTATCCTCAAAGTCCTTTCCTACATGTAGATCTTGTGGAACATCACCTGTTTTCTCTTAGCAGTTTTAGTGTTTCAGGCTTCAAGTTGAGATCTGTGATCCACTAGTATCTAAATTTTGTGAAGGATATTAAGTATAGGTATAATGTAATTCTTCTGAATATGTACACCCAGTTTCACAGAATCATATTTTGAAGATACTGCCATTTCTCCACTATTATGTTTTTGCTTCTTTGTCAAATATCAGATGGTGGTACTCACAGATGACCTTCTATTCTGCTCCATTTTCTACATATCTGTTTTGTACCAGTACCATATTGGTCTTATTTCTATAGCTCATAATTTATCCTGAAGTCTGGAATAGCATCCTTGTAGCATTCTTTTCACTCAGGATTATTTTGACTATCTGGTGCTTTTCTTGATTCCATATGAATTTTAGAAAGACTTTTATCTATTTCTGTGGGAAAATTTGTGGATATTTTGGTTGGGACTTCCTTGAAGCTATAAGTTGATTTTGCTAGGATTTTTTCATATTAGTTCTATTGTGCAGTGAACATGGAGGGTCTTTCCATTTGCTGGTATCTTATTCAAACTCTCTGCAAAGATTCAAAGCTTCTATTGTAGAGGGCTTTTATCTCCACTGTTAGCTTACTCAAAGGTACTTTATTGTCTTTGATGCTAACATAAATGGGAGTGTGTCCCTGATCTCTTTGTCAGTTTGGTGTGGGAGTATAGAAAGGTGACTGATCTTTGTAAGTTAATTTTGTACCCTGTTACTTTGCTGAAATTGCTGGTTGCTTCTATAGTTTTTTGTGGAAATTTTGGAATGTCTTTTGTATAAACTATCATGTACAAATAGGCATAAGTTGACTTCTTTTCCTATTTGCACTCTTTAATTTCTTTTGCCTTATTGTTAACTATCATGACTAAAACTTTAAAGGTTTTGAGATGAAAAGAAAATCTCAAAAAACATTCTAATCATTGCAATTAGGGCTGGTCTTAACTACCAGCATTCTCCTTCTCTCATTTGCATTCCCTATCACTGAGTTCCTGTTTGATATTCTAAGGGGTGTAATTCTTCCCTCATGTGGTCATTATCAGAATCAAATAAGATGATGCATATAAAGTCACTCAGTCAATGATAAACCCCTTCACAATCTCAGGATTCTGTGAATTCTACCTCACTTTGGCCTTAAATCTTTCTGTTATCCTACTCCTTTATTGTTCTGCATACTGTGGACTGTAATATATTCTGCATAATCTTCAGTACCCAAATACATAGTTTTTTCTCTGCTTTTTGCCCTTTTTTGCATATCAATCAATCCCAGTTTCCCCTCCTTCCCCTCCCTCCTCTCCTCTTGATTCCCCTACCTTCCTCTCACTGCACCCACCCATCTGCTCCTCAGAGAGAGTAAGACCTTCTCTAGGAAGTCAACTAAGTCTGTCCCATCACCCCATCCAGGCAGGAGCAAGGCTCTCCCATCAGCATACCTAGGCTGAGCAAGTTATCTCTCCATGGAGATGGGCTCCACAAAGTCAGTTCATGTATTAGAGTTAGATCCTGATCCCACTGCCAATGGCCCCATATACTGCCCAAGCCACATCATTGCCACCTATATTCAGGGGGCCTAGTTTGGTCCTATGCAGGTTCCCCAGTTGTCAGTCCAGAGTCAGTGATCTCGCACTAGCTTGAGTTATCAGATTTCATGGGTTTCCACATCATGGTCTGTAGGAGTGGCGGCTGCTTCCCGCCACCCGGCTAGCTTTACCCCCAAAAAAATTACACAGAAACAATATTCATTTAAACACTGCTTGGCCCATTAGCTCTAGCCTCTTATTGGCTAATTCTCACATCTTGCTTTAACCCATATTTAGTAATCTGTGTAGTACTACGAGGTGGTGACTTACTGGAAAAGATCTTAACCTGCATCCATCTTGGATAGGAGAGCTATGGCATATACCTCACTGCCTTCTTCCTCCCAGCATTCTGTTCTGTCTTCCCCACTTACCTATGTTCTGACCTATCAGGCCAAGCAATTTCTTTATTAATTAACCAATGAAAGTAACACATAGAGAGATGACCGTCCTCCATCATTTCCCCTTTTACTGTTTAAACAAAAAAGAAAGGCTTTCACTTTAACATAGTAAAATTACACATAACAAAACAGTTATCAAGCAAGAATTACAGTTACAATATTTAGATTTATTTTATCTTTTATCATAACAATGGAAAACTATAACCATCTATTTATTCTTCAACTCCATCAAAGACTCCAGAAGGATATAATATTACCTAAGCAAACAAGAAATAAGCAACTTCTAAATTCTAGAAATCACAGAGATATCTCGCTGCCTGTACAGTCACCCAAAGTTCCTCTGTACCGTTGGGGCATCCATCTTCAGCCTACAGGCCCATAGTTTCCAGCCAACGTTTCCATGAAGCAGGAAATTTTAAAGACAGTTCAGTCACTATCTGTTGTGTCCTGCAGAATGTCTCGCAGACTCTTTCATGAATCAGGAACCCCTGAAAGACCATGTCACCTTTAGGCAAGTTCAGCAGTCCTCTCTATGTGGGTTCATTGTGTCCAGTTTATGCAACAGTCCAGGCAAGAGCAGTTTCTTGCACAAATGGCTAACCAACTCCATAATGAGCCTCTTCGATGCCCGTCTTTCTCTTGAAGTAGATTGATGCTGCCAGGAGCAGACATGTCTCATTGTCATGAACAGCCCTAAGTTATTAAACATTAAATGCCATATTCTGTAGTCTTTGAAAGATCTGAAGAATGCCTATCTAACTGAAATATATCTCTATATATCTAGAAAATCCAACTAACATGACTACAAGCTTGACTATTATTGATGATTATCCTTTAACAACCTATATTTCTTAATTATACATTACATTTAAAAAATATTTATTTATTTATTATGCATACAATATTCTGTCTGTGTGTATGGCTGCAGGCCAGAAGAAGGTAGCAAACCTCATTACAGAGGGTTGTGAGCCACCATGTGGTTGCCGGGAATTGAACTCAGGACCTTTGGAAGAGCAGGCAATGCTCCTAACCACTGAGCCATCTCTCCAGCCCCTATACATTACATTTTTTTTTCTTGGAACAGTTCCTTTATTTCTTTTTTTTCCCCCTCATGGTTTTTTTTTTTATTTAAAAATTTCCATCTCCTTCCCTCCTCCTCCCCCTTCCCTCCCCTCCTTCTCCCCCTTCCATTCCCTCCCCTCCACCCATACCTCCCCTCCCTCCTTCTCAAGGCCAAGGAGCCATCAGGGTTCCCCACTCTATGCTAAGTCCAAGGTCCTCCCAACTCCCCCCAGGTCCAGGAAGGTGATCAACCAAGCTGAGAAGGCTCCCACAGAGCCCGTCCATGCAGAGGAATCAGAGCCCAGAGCCAATGTCCTTTGCTTCTCAGTCAGCCCCCGCTGTTGGCCACATTCAGAGAGACGGGTTTGGTCGCATGATCCATCAGTCCCATTCCAACTGGAGTTGGTGATCTCCCATTAGTTCTGTCCCACCGTCTCCATGAGTGAACGCACCCCTCTCGTTCCTGACTTTCTCCCTCATGTTCTCGCTCCTTCTGCTCCTCATCAGGACCTTGGGAGCTCAGTCCAGTGCTCCAATGTGGGGCTCAGTCACCTTCCCCATCTGTCGCCAGCAGGAGGTTCCCTCACGGTCCTGACTTTCTTTCTCATGTTCTCTCTCCTTCTGCTCCTCATCAGGACCTTGGGAGCTCAGTCCGGTGCTCCAAGGTGGGGCTCTGTCATTTTCTTCATCTATCGTCAGGTGGAGGTTCTATGGTGATATGCAAAAAATTCATCAGTATGGCTATAGGAACTGGCCTTTTCAGGCTCCCTCTCCTCAGCTGCCCAAGGAACTAACTGGGGGCGTCTCCCTGGAAACCTGGGAACCCCTCTAGGGTCAAGTCTCTTGACAACCCTCAGGTAGCTCCTTAAATTAAGATATATGCTTCCCTGCTCCCATATCCACCCTTCCTATATCCCAAGCACCCCATTCCTCCGAGCTCCCCCCATTCTCCCCTTCACACTTTTCTCTCCCCATCTTCCCTTGGCCCAGTCTTGCCCAACCCTCAAGTTCCCAATTTTGCCTGGCGATCGTGTCTACTTCATATATCCAGGAGGATTACTATATCTTTTTTTGGGAGTTCACCTTCTTATTATCTTCTCAAGGATCCCAAATTTATAGGCTCGATGTCCTTTAATTATGGCTAGAAACCGATTATGAGTGAGTACATCCCATATTCATCTTTTTGGGTCTGGGTTACCTCACTCAGAATAGTGTTTTCTATTTCCATCCATTTGCCTGCAAAATTCAAGATGTCATTGTTTTTTACCGCTGAGTAGTATTCTAGCATGTATATATTCCACAGTTTCTTCATCCATTCTTCCACTGAAGGGCATCTAGGTTGTTTCCAGGATCTGGCTATTACAAATAATGCTGCTATGAACATAGATGAGCATATGCTTTTGTTGTATGATTGGGCATCTCTTGGGTAGATTCCCAATAGTGGAATTGCTGGGTCCTGGGGTAGGTTGATCCCGAATTTCCTGAGAAACCGCCACACTGCTTTCCAAAGTGGTTGCACAAGTGTGCATTCCCACCAGCAATGGATGAGTGTACCCCTTACCCCACAACCTCTCCAGCAAAGGTTATTATTGGTGTTTTGGATTTTAGCCAATTTGACAGGTGTAAGATGATATCTCAAAGTTGTTTTGATTTGCATTTCCCTGATAGCTAGGGAGGTTGAGCATGACCTTAAGTGTCTTTTGGCCATTCGAACTTCTTCTGTTGAGAATTCTCTGTTCAGTTCAGTGCCCCATTTTTTAATTGGGTTAATTGGCATTTTACCGTCTAGTCTCTTGAGTTCCTTATATATTTTAGAGATCAGACCTTGGTCAGTTGCAGGGTTGGTGAAGATCTTTTCCCAGTCAGTAGGCTGCCTTTGTGTCTTAGTGACAATGTCCTTTGCTTTACAGAAGCTGCTCAACTTCAGGAGGTCCCATTTATTCAATGTTGCCCTTAAGGTCTGTGCAGCTGGGGTTATGCGCAGGAAACAGTTCCCTGTGCCCATTTGTTGTAGAGTACTTCCCACTTTCTCCTCTATCAAGCTCAATGTGTTCAAATTAATATTGAGGTCTTTAATCCATTTGGACTTGAGTTTTGTGCATGGTGATAGACACGGATCTACTTTCATTCTTCTACAGGTTGACATCCAGTTATGCCAGCACCATTTGTTGAAGATGCCCTCTTTCTTCCATTGTGTACTTTTGGATCCTTTATCAAAAATCAGGTGTTCATAGGTTTGTGGTTTAAGATCCGGGTCTTCTATACGATTCGTGCAAGGGAGTGCGGGCTTCTTCAGATTGTGACGCAAGGAATAGGTCCTCCTCTGGCACTGGGGAGATCCAACCAGTTTCAGTCACAGCAAAGATTGGTCTAGGACGCCAAATGCCTCCGGGCTCCTTTTGAAGGAAGAGATGGGCAGGCGCCAATGCAGGAGCTCCTCCAACAACATGAAAGGCAACATGACATCACCACGAGCCAGACATCCCGAAACAACAAGAATTGAACACCCTACCCCAGAAGATATAGAAGGAACTGACCTTAAACAGTACTTTATGAAAATAATAGAGGACCTTAAACAGGAGGTAAAAAACTGCCATAAAGAAATGGAGATGACAAACAAAAAGGTAGACGAAATAAATAAATCTCTCAAAGATACCCAAGAAAAACAAGAAAAACAAGAAAAAGCAATCAAACAGGTAAGGGAAACAGTACAAGACCTGATAAATGAAATGGAGGTATTGAAGAAAACACAATCTGAGGGACGACTGGAAATGGAAACTCTGAGTAAACGAACAGAAACTTCAGAGACAAGTATTTCCAACCGAATACAAGAGATGGAAGAAAGAATCTCGGACTCTGAAGATACTATAGAGGAAATAAACTCACAGATTAAAGAACTAAACAAATCTAACAAATTCTTAACACAAAACATTCAGGAAATCTGGGACACCATGAAAAGACCAAACCTAAGAATAATTGGGGTAGAAGAAGGAGAAGAATTACAACTCAAAGGCCCAGAAAACATATTCAACAAAATTATAGAAGAAAACTTCCCCAACCTAAAGAAGGAGGGTCCTATGAAGGTACAAGAAGCCTACAGAACACCAAATAGACTGGATCAAAAGAAAGCATCCCCACGCTATATAATAATCAAAACACAAAACATACAGAATAAAGAACAGATATTAAGAGCTGCAAAGGAAAAAGGTCAAGTAACATATAAAGGGAAACCTATCAGAATTACACCTGATTTCTCAATGGAAACCATGAAAGCCAGAAGAGCTTGGATAGATGTGCTACAGACACTAAGGGAACATGGATGCAAGCCCAGACTACTATACCCAGCAAAGCTTGCATTCACCATTGATGGAGAAAACAAGATATTCCAGGACAAAAACAGATTTAAACAATACGCAGCCACAAATCCAGCCTTACAGAAAGTAATAGAAGGAAAATCACAAACCAAGGAGTCCAACAACGCCCACAATAACGCAGGCATCTAGCGACCCTCCACCAGCACAACTAGAAGAAGGGAAACACACAAACTCTACTAATAAAAATGACTGAAGTTAACAACCGCTGGTCATTAATATCACTTAATATCAATGGACTCAATTCACCTATAAAAAGGCACAGGCTAAGAGACTGGATACGAAAACAGAATCCAACATTTTGCTGTTTACAAGAAACACACCTCAACCACAAAGACAGACACCTACTCAGAGTAAAGGGTTGGGAAAAGGTTTATCAAGCAAATGGCCCTAAGAAACAACCGGGTGTGGCCATACTAATATCCAACAAAGTTGACTTCAAACTAAAATCAATCAGAAGAGATGGAAAGGGACACTTTATACTCATAACAGGAAAAATCCATCAGAATGAAGTCTCAATCCTGAATATCTATGCCCCTAATATAAAAGCTCCCACTTATGTAAAAGAAACACTTCTAGAACTCAAGGCAGCCATCAAACCACACACACTAATAGTTGGAGACTTCAACACTCCTCTCTCACCAATGGACAGGTCAATCAGACAGAAACCTAACAGAGAATTGAAAGACTTAATGGAGGTAATGAACCAAATGGACTTAACAGACATCTATAGAACATTCCACCCAAATAGGAAAGAATATACCTTCTTCTCTGCGGCTCATGGAACCTTTTCGAAAATTGACCATATACTTGGTAACAAAGCAAACTTCCACAGTTACAAAAAAATATTAGTAACCACCTGTGTCTTATCGGATCACCATGGATTAAAATTAGAATTCAACAACAATGCTACCCCCAGAAAGCCCACAAACTCATGGAAACTGAACAATCAACTACTGACCCACACCTGGGTCAAGGAAGAAATAAAGAAAGAAATTAAAGTCTTTCTTGAATTTAATGAAAACAAAGACACAACATACTCAAACCTATGGGACACAATGAAAGCAGTGCTAAGAGGAAAGTTCATAGCACTAAGTGCCCACTTAAAGAAAACAGAGAAAGCACTCATTGGTGACTTAACAGCACACCTGAAAGCTCTGGAAAAAAAAGAAGCAGACTCACCTAGGAGAAGTAGAAGACTGGAAATAATCAAACTGAGGGCAGAAATCAACAAAATAGAAACACAGAAAACAATCCAAAGAATCAATGAAACAAGAAGCTGGTTCTTGGAGAAAATCAACAAGATTGACAAACCCTTAGCCAAACTAATCAAACGGCAGAGGGAGAACACGCAAATTATTAAGATCAGAAATGAAAAGGGGGACATAACCACAGACACAGAGGAAATTCAGAGAATCATTAGATCTTACTACAAAAGCCTGTATGCCACAAAATTGGAAAATGTAAAAGAAATGGACAGTTTTTTAGATAAATACCATATACCAAAGTTAAACCAGGACCAGGTAAATGCTCTAAATCGTCCTGTAAGTCGCGAAGAATTAGAAACTGTTATCAGAAACCTCCCTACCAAAAAGAGCCCAGGACCAGATGGTTTCAATGCGGAATTCTACCAGAACTTCCAAGAAGACCTAATACCTATACTCCTTAAGGTATTTCATAATATAGAAACACAAGAGTCACTGCCAAATTCCTTCTATGAAGCTACAGTTATCCTGATACCTAAACCACACAAAGACTCAACCAAGAAAGAGAATTACAGGCCAGTCTCACTCATGAACATTGACGCAAAAATTCTCAATAAAATACTGGCAAACCAAATCCAAGAACACATTAGAAAAATTATCCATTATGATCAAGTAGGCTTCATCCCAGAGATGCAGGGCTGGTTCAACATACGAAAATCTATCAATGTAATCCATCATATAAATAAACTGAAGGAAAAAAACCATATGGTCATCTCATTAGATGCTGAAAAAGCATTTGACAAAATTCAGCACCCTTTTATGATAAAGGTCTTGGAGAGATTAGGGATACAAGGGTCATTCCTAAATATAATAAAAGCTATTTACAGCAAGCCGACAGCTAACATCAAATTAAACGGAGAGAAACTCAAGGCTATCCCACTAAATTCAGGAACATGACAAGGCTGTCCACTCTCTCCTTTTCTCTTCAATATAGTGCTTGAAGTTCTAGCAACAGCAATAAGACAACATAAGGGAATCAAGGGGATTCAATTTGGAAAGGAAGAAGTTAAACTTTCATTATTTGCAGATGATATGATAGTATACATAAGCGACCCCAAAAACTCCACCAAAGAACTCCTACAGCTGATAAACTCCTTCAGTAACATGGCAGGTTACAAGATCAACTCCAAAAAATCAGTCGCCCTCCTATACACAAAGGATAAGGAAGCAGAGAGGGAAATCAGAGAAGTATCACCTTTCACAATAGCCACAAATAGCATAAGATATCTGGGAGTATCTCTAACCAAGGAAGTGAAGGATTTATTTGACAAGAACTTTAAGTCTTTGAAGAAAGAAATTGAAGAGGATACCAGAAAATGGAAGGATCTCCCCTGCTCGTGGATTGGGAGGATCAACATAGTAAAAATGGCAATTCTACCAAAAGCAATCTATAGATTCAATGCAATCCCAATCAAGGTCCCATTAAAATTCTTCACAGAGATTGAGAGGACAATAATCAACTTTATATGGAAAAACAAGAAACCCAGGATAGCCAAAAAAATCTTATACAATAAAGGTTCTTCTGGAGGCATTACCATCCCTGACTTCAAACTCTATTACAAAGCTACAGTATTGAAAACAGCTTGGTATTGGCATAAAAACAGAGAAGTTGACCAATGGAATCGTATAGAAGACCCGGATCTTAAACCACAAACCTATGAACACCTGATTTTTGATAAAGGAGCCAAAAGTACACAATGGAAGAAAGAGGGCATCTTCAACAAATGGTGCTGGCATAACTGGATGTCAACCTGTAGAAGAATGAAAGTAGATCCGTGTCTATCACCATGCACAAAACTCAAGTCCAAATGGATTAAAGACCTCAATATTAATCTGAACACATTGAGCTTGATAGAGGAGAAAGTGGGAAGTACTCTACAACAAATGGGCACAGGGAACCGTTTCCTACGCATAACCCCAGCTGCACAGACATTAAGGGCAACATTGAATAAATGGGACCTCCTGAAGTTGAGAAGCTTCTGTAAAGCAAAGGACATTGTCACTAAGACACAAAGGCAGCCTACTGACTGGGAAAAGATCTTCACCAACCCTGCAACTGACAAAGGTCTGATCTCTAAAATATATAAGGAACTCAAGAGACTAGACGGTAAAATGCCAATTAACCCAATTAAAAATTGGGGCGCTGAACTGAACAGAGAATTCTCAACAGAAGAAGTTCGAATGGCCAAAAGACACTTAAGTTCATGCTCAACCTCCCTAGCTATCAGGGAAATGCAAATCCAAACAACTTTGAGATATCATCTTACACCTGTCAGATTGGCTAAAATCCAAAACACCAATAATAACCTTTGCTGGAGAGGTTGTGGGGTAAGGGGTACACTCATCCATTGCTGGTGGGAATGCACACTTGTGCAACCACTTTGGAAAGCAGTGTGGCGGTTTCTCAGGAAATTCGGGATCAACCTACCCCAGGACCCAGCAATTCCACTATTGGGAATCTACCCAAGAGATGCCCAATCATACAACAAAAGCATATGCTCATCTATGTTCATAGCAGCATTATTTGTAATAGCCAGATCCTGGAAACAACCTAGATGCCCTTCAGTGGAAGAATGGATGAAGAAACTGTGGAATATATACATGCTAGAATACTACTCAGCGGTAAAAAACAATGACATCTTGAATTTTGCAGGCAAATGGATGGAAATAGAAAACACTATTCTGAGTGAGGTAACCCAGACCCAAAAAGATGAACATGGGATGTACTCACTCATAATCGGTTTCTAGCCATAATTAAAGGACATCGAGCCTATAAATTTGGGATCCTTGAGAAGATAATAAGAAGGTGAACTCCCAAAAAAAGATATAGTAATCCTCCTGGATATTGGAAGTAGACACGATCGCCAGGCAAAAGTGGGAACTTGAGGGTTGGGCGAGACTGGGCCAAGGGAAGATGGGGAGAGAAAAGTGTGAAGGGGAGAATGGGGGGAGCTCGGAGGAATGGGGTGCTTGGGATATAGGAAGGGTGGATATGGGAGCAGGGAAGCATATATCTTAATTTAAGGAGCTACCTGAGGGGTGTCAAGAGACTTGACCCTAGAGGGGTTCCCAGGTTTCCAGGGAGACGCCCCCAGTTAGTTCCTTGGGCAGCTGAGGAGAGGGAGCCTGAAAAGGCCAGTTCCTATAGCCATACTGATGAATTTCTTGCATATCACCATAGAACCTCCACCTGACGATAGATGAAGAAAATGACAGAGCCCCACATTGGAGCACCGGACTGAGCTCCCAAGGTCCTGATGAGGAGCAGAAGGAGAGAGAACATGAGAAAGAAAGTCAGGACCGTGAGGGAACCTCCTGCTGGCGACAGATGGGGAAGGTGACTGAGCCCCACATTGGAGCACTGGACTGAGCTCCCAAGGTCCTGATGAGGAGCAGAAGGAGCGAGAACATGAGGGAGAAAGTCAGGAACGTGAGGGGTGCGTTCACTCATGGAGACGGTGGGACAGAACTAAAGGGAGATCACCAACTCCAGTTGGAATGGGACTGATGGATCATGCGACCAAACCCGTCTCTCTGAATGTGGCCAACAGCGGGGGCTGACTGAGAAGCAAAGGACATTGGCGCTGGGCTCTGATTCTTCTGCATGGACGGGCTCTGTGGGAGCCTTCTCAGCTTGGTTGATCACCTTCCTGGACCTGGGGGGAGTTGGGAGGACCTTGGACTTAGCATAGAGTGGGGAACCCTGATGGCTCCTTGGCCTTGAGAGGGTGGGAGGGGAGGTATGGTTGGAGGGGAGGGGAGGGAAGGGGGAGAAGGAGGGGCGGGAAGGGGGAGGAGGAGCGGAGGGAGGGGGAGGAGGAGGGAAGGAGATGGAAATTTTTAAATATAAAAAAAAAAATAAACCATGAGAAAGAAAAAAAAAAATCCCTAACTTCAAACTCTACTACAGAACTACAGTACTAAAAACAGTATTGGCATAACTGGTATTGGCATAAAAACAAACAGGAAAACCAATGGAACCAAATCAAAGACTCAAATATCAATCCACACACCTACAAACACATGATTTTTGAAAAAGAAGTAAAAAATACAAAACGGAAAGAGAAAGCATGTTCAATAAATGGTGCTGGCATAATTGGATATCAACATGTAGAAGAATGAAAATAGATCCATATCTATCACCATGCACAAAATTCAAGTCCAAATGGATCAAAGACCTCAGCATAAAACCAACAGCATTGAACTTCACAGAAGAGAAAGTGGGAAGTACACTTGAATGCATTGGCACAGGAGACCAGTTCCTAAATATAACCCTAGTAGCACAAACACTGAAAGAAATAATTAATAAATGAGACCTCTTAAAACTGAGAAGCTTCTGTAAAGCAAAGGACACAGTCAACAAGACAAAATGGCAGCATACAGAATGGGAAAAGATCTTCACCAACCTCACATCAGACAGAGGGTTGATTACCAAAATATACAAAGAATTAAAAAAACGGTTATTAAAAGAACAAATAATCCAAAAAAAAATGGAGTACAGCCATATACAGAGATCTCTCAACAGACAAATCTAAAATGGCTGAAGGACACTTGAGGAAATGTTCAATATCCTTAGTCATCAAGGCTGACCTTGAACTCAGAGGTGTGTGTACCTGCCTCTGTATCCCAAGTACTGAGATTAAAGAGGTATGTGCCACCACTGCACCCGGAACAGGTTTTTAAAGTATGTCCTTATAATTCTCTGGATTTCCTAAGTGTCTGTTGCTAAGTCCCACTGTTCATTCCTGATTTTGTTAATTTAGATACTCTCTGTGACTTTTGGTTAATTTAACTAAGGGTTTGTTGACCTTATTGGTTTTCTTAGAGAACCAATTCTTTGTGGGTTTTTTGATATATATATATATATATATTTTAAAGACCACAAACTTTTTTTCATTTTACATACCAATCCAAGTTCCTACTCCATCCCCTTCTGCCAATCCCTCCACTTATGACCCACCCCACCCCTCATCCACTCCTCAGAGAGGGTAATCCACATTGCTTTGGGAAAGATCCAAGGTCCTCCCTGCTATTCCTAGTCTGAGCAAGTTATCCATGCAAAGAGAATAAGTTCCCAAAAAGCCAGTACAAGCAGTAGCGATAAATCCTGGTGACACTGCCAGTGGCCCAGAAGTCTGCCCCAGCCATACAACTGTCAACCCCATTCAGAGAGACTAGTTTGGTTCTATGCTTGTTCCATTCTGGTCTGGTGTTGGTAAATTCCCATTAGCTCAAGTAGACTGTTTCAGTGGGTGTACCCATCATGATCTTGACATCTTTGCTCGTATTCTCACTCCTCCCACTCTTCAACTGGACTTTGGAAGCTCAGTCCAGTGCTCCAATGTGGGTCTCTGCGTCTGTCTCCATCAGTTGTTAGATGAAGATTCTATAAAAGCAATATACAGCAATCAGACAGCCAACATCAAATTAAATATAGAGAAACTGAAAGCAATTCCACTACAATCAGGAACAAGACAAGGCTGCCCACTTTCTCCATATCTATTCTACATAGTTCTTGAAATTCTGGCTATAGCAATAAGACAACAAAAAAAAGGAGATCAAGGGTATTCAAATTGGAAAGGATGAAGTCAAACTTTATTTGCAGATGATATGATAGAATATATAAGTGACCCCAAAATCTCTACCAGGGAACACCTACAGCTGATAAATATCTTCAATGATGTAACAGGATACAAGATCAACTAAAAAAAAATCAGTATACCTCCTATATACAAATGATAAAGAAGTTGAGAAAGA
The DNA here is from genome assembly GCF_903992535.2 of Arvicola amphibius. Classification (NCBI taxonomy): domain Eukaryota; kingdom Metazoa; phylum Chordata; class Mammalia; order Rodentia; family Cricetidae; genus Arvicola; species Arvicola amphibius. Next base: position 90,908,717 of record NC_052047.1, read on the forward strand.
AATCAGAGAAACATCATCTTTCACAATAGCCACAAGTAACATGAAATATCCTCGTGTAACACTAACCAAAGAAGTGAAAGACCTATTTGACAAGAACTTTAAGTCTTTGAAGAAATAAATTGAAGAAGATACCAAAAAATGGAAAGATCTCCCATGCTTTTGATAGGCAAAATCAACATAATAAAAATGACAATCCTACCAAAAGCTGTCTATAGATTCAACGCAAACCCCATCAAAATCCCAACACATTCTTTGTTTTATTGGTTCTTTGTATTGTTCTCTTAGTTTCTAGTTTATTTATTTCATTCAGGAGTTTGTTTATCACCATCTACTTCTTTTGGGTACAATTTCTTCTTTTTGTCTAAAGAACTCAGGCTGAAATTATTGGCACAAGATATCTTTTAAGTTGCTAGTATGAGATTGTTCTAATTTTTTATGAAGGCATGTAGGGTTATGAAATCACCTATTAGCAGAACCTTCATTGTGTCCCATAAGTTTGGGGATGCTGTGCATTTGTTTTCATTGAATTCTAGGAAGCCTTTAATTTCTTTCTTTATTTCTGCCTTGATCCATCATTCAGCAGTGTTCACTTTCCATGAATTTCTAAGCATTCTGTTGTTTTTGTTGTCCTTGATACCAAGCTTTAATCAGTGGTGGTCAGATAGGATATAAGGTGTTTCAATTTTCTTGTATATGTTGAGACTTGCTTTATGCCTGACTATGTGGTCAGTTTTGGAACAAGTTCCATGCGGTGCAGAGAAGAAGGTATTGTGTGTGTGTGTGTGTGTGTGTGTGTGTGTGTGTGTTTGGGCAAAATATTCTATAAATATCTGTTATGTCTGTTTGGTTTATGTGCATTAGCTCTATAGTTTCTCTGTTTGGTTTTTTCTAGATGGCCTGTCTATTGTTGAGAGCGGGGTATTGAAGTCTCCCACTATCAGATTGTGAGAGTAAATGTGTGATTTAAGCTGTAGTAGTGTTTCTTTTACAAAGGTGGCTGTCCTTATGTTTTGGACATAGATGTTAAGAACTGAAATGCCATCTTGGTGGATTTTTCCTTTAATGAGTAGGTAGTATCCTTCCCTACCTCTTCTGATCAGTTATGGTTTTAAGTCTATTTTGGTAGATATTGAAATGGCTACACCAGTTTGTTACTTAGGTTTATTTGCTTGGAATATATTTTCCCAACCCTTTACCCTGAGGTAATATCTATCTTTCAGATGTATTTCCTGGTGGTGGGCAGCTCTCTCCAGAGGTCAGGACCAGCTCTTCTGCTGTAGTGTCCTGTGAGGGGCAGGGCCATCTATCCCAGAGCCAGTGAGGGGCAGGGGCAGCTAAGCACAGCCTTTGGAGTTCAGCGCACATGGTTCCTATGAACCTCTGTGGCAACACAGGCCATGGGCATCATCACAGACTCCAGCTGTAGCAGAACCATGGACCCAGACATGGCCCTCAGCAGCAGCTCAATTCTGGACGTCACCACAGCTCCAGGGGCAGCACAGGTCACCCAGATCCGTATGGTCCTGGCAGCAGCATGTCCCTCAGACACCAACCTGGTCTCAGGTGACTGTCTAGACCCCAGGTATCTGCACAGTCCTCGGTGGTAACAGGAGCCATGACCATCAACTCAGAACCTGGCTGCTTCTGGGCTATGGACCCAGACATGGTTGTAGGCAGCAGCCCAGGCCCATATAACACCATAGCCCCGTGTGACAACATAGGCCACCCATATCATCATGGCCCTCATGGCAGCATGGTCCTCAGACACCAACAAGGCCACAGGTTTTGAACTAGACCCCAGGCTTCTGTGTGGCCTTTGGTGGCAACATGGGACACGGATGTTAGTACAGACCCTGGCTGTGGTAGGTCCATGGATCATATGCTTCCTGGGCTCAGATGTCACCATGTCCCCAAGTGGCAGTGCAGACCACTCAGATTGACATGGCCCTTGGACACTGACATGGCCCCAGGAGGTAGCCCAGACCCTTGGCATTGGCATGGCCTTCAATGGTATCTGGAACTATAAAAATCAGCACAGATGTTGACTGTAGTAGGGCTTCAAACCCAAACATGACCCCCTGCCCAGCTGCACCAGGGCCCAGACATCACCATGGTACCTTGTGACAGAGCAGACTAATCAAATCTGTATGGCCCCAGCTGTAGCATGACCCTCAGATCCTCACCTGGCCTCAGGTGAAGGCTCAGACTTTGGGTTGTTATGGAATAATCCCTTTGTACACTGTGAAGATTTGTCACTGTGATTGGTTTAATAAACAATAGTTTTATAATTGTCCAATAGTTAAACAGAATAAGGTTAGGCAGGACAGCCAAACTGAGAATTCTGGGAAGGAGAAGGACAGAGTCAGGGGAGTCACAGACAGACACAGGGAGCAGAAAATGAGCATGCCATGTTAGTAAAGGTACCACCACACAGCAGAGCGTAAATAAGGAATATGGGTTAACTTAAAATGTAAGATCTAGTTAGTAATAAGACTGAGTTATTGACTGAGCATTTGTAATTCATATTCAATCACTGAGTGATTACTTAGGACCAGGTGGTTGGGTCAAGAGATGTCTGTTTACATAAATATGGTGTTCAATATGGAACCAAAATTTCCACATAAAATCTGACAAAGCTTAAAAAGGATTCTAAGCACAAAACAGCAAAGTCAAATATGGCTTCTTGGTAGCTGCGTTTTCTCCAATGGGCTCTGTTCACTAGCAGTGAGCAGAGGCACAGGTCCTTTAAGTGACGGCTTTCTAGCAATAAAAATGGATGGCTCTTTTAAGAGGCCCTGCTACCAAACATTTATATGGCGTTTATGAGCAGTCAACTGCATGCTACTCAGTGGTAGCATAGACCCAAAAACTTCCCACAGTTGGGGCAATAAACATGGCTCCCAGAGTTGGTGATAACGTGCCTCCAACATGAGACTAGACTCTCCGGGACCCGACAGAGAGAAACCAGAACCAGCAGGCCATGATCTAAGTTACACAACAGTATTTTGTGTGTTGTTTTTGAGGGATTTTGCTCATTGTAATGGAAAAATTAAAAATGCTGCAGGATCCCTGATGGTGGCAGGCAGCAGAAACGCTGTAGGTCCCCAAGTGGTGAAAGGCAGGGGTCAACTGGTCCCGAGAGAGCTGGTTCCCAGTGGCAAGCCATGTAGCAGCGGCAGGTGAGAGGCAGACAGATAGGCACACCATGCAGAGTGAGGTTGGATATTTATTTAGGGAAGGGAGAAGGGGAGAAGAACAGAGAGGCAGAGAGAGAGAAAGAGGGAGGGAGGGAGGGAGGGAGGGAGGGAGGGAGAGACAGAGAGAGAGAGAGAGAGAGAGAGAGAGAGAGAGAGAGAGAGAGAGAGAGAGAGAGAGAGAGAGAGAGAGAGGAGAAAGTGAAGCTGCCTCTCCGAGACGGAGCTGGAAAAAATAAAGAACTCAGGCTGGAAGCTGAAGATCAGCCTGCCTCAGTGAATGGGGAGGGAGTGGGTATGGCTTGTCTCTTAAAGAGACAGAACAACCATTATACACGTGAAGTCAGAAAAAATTAGGGATGCACAGTAAGGACAGATTCAGACAGAAAGCCTTTATATAGGTCACAGTGTGTTTTAAAAATATATATGCTGGCTTGAGAGAGAAAAGGGTAAAAAAAAGTCTCTAAAAAATGAATAGAGTAATAAAAAATGTTAATAGCCACATAAAGATGGAAAATACACAAAGAATCTGAATTATGTATATTATTGTCCTTAAATTTTGGGGCTACTAAAAGACCTTGGATTATGAAAACTGCTATATTAAACCAACCTATATATTTCAAAATGATCTTGACTTCAAAATTTAAATCAAAAGATATGTTATTTTCAGGGAGAGGCTATCTTTTTATTTTTATTTCCACAGGAAATTGGAGGCTCTGAGTTTATTCTGGGTTAAGAAAAATCAGATTTGATCAAGACTCTCTTGAGAAATCTGCAATGGGCATGGTTGGTCCAAATGATCCAATGTTTCAGAGAGCTTCTGTGGAAGTTTCCTCTGATTTCTGCATCCAGAACAGTCTCAAGACTGCTAGCTGAGATGATGCAGCTTCACAGAATACTCCAGTCAGGACTTGATCATAGTCCTAAATTTTTTTCAGGGTACCCCAAAAAGTACTAGCACCACAATCAACATGCCTCTGGTGGCAGCACAGTCCTCGGACACCCAAATAACCACAGATGATGGCCTAGACCCAGGCATTCCCATGGCCTTGGTGGGAACTTGGGTCATGGATGTCAACACAGACCCTGGCTCCAGTAGGACCATGGGCCCAGACATGGCTGTAGGCAGCAGTCAGGGTAGGATGTCAACCTAGTCCTGGGTGGCAAGCGGGCCACCAACATCAGCCTCACTGCCCTTGCCTCTTCAGATCTGCCTCTATCCACAAGAGACACAAGGCAAGGAACATGAGGTCTCCCAACAGCTAGCACCAGCTTATCAGAGGAATATGCTACCAAAGTAGATTTCCCTGCTCCAGCCACACCTTCAAGTGACTGCAATCATGAAATGTTTTGACTACACCTCAGGAGAGACCCTGACCCTTGCCACACAACTAAACTGTTCCTAATCCCCTACCCTCGAACGCATGAGACTCTAAATGTTTGCTGTTTAAACCCACTAACAAAAATTTAAAATAGGTATTCTACTTTACATTAAGTCAATATTTTTAAATACTAGCTTCTAGATTTTTAAATCTAATTGAGTTTATTTTGATTAAGAGAAGTTAATTCTGTAACAATTAAAATTAATCTGTTTATTTGTTCACAAAAGTTATTAAAGTCTAGGAAAACTGAATGTCTTCCTAACAACAAATAATATTAGTAAGCTGTTTTGAAAATGAAAGTTTAAGTATAGCTTGAAGACAAGATTAAAATGCGGAAAAGAACTTCATTTCTCTCCTACACATTTTAATCATACCAAAGAATCCTGGAATTGTTTGTATATGTTAAACAACCAAATGAAGCTAACTAGTCTATAGTGAGGGAAGACACAGCAAATGCCCTTCTGTAAAACTGTGGTACCGTGTTTGAAATAATTATTTTCTTTTTTTTTTTTTTCTTTTGTCTTCTAACAACTGCAATCTGGGAAAAAAACACACATATGAAAGGAGAGAGAGAGAGAGAGAGAGAGAGAGAGAGAGAGAGAGAGAGAGAGAGAGAGAGAGAGAGAGAGAGAGAGGGTGTTAGTTCAGGTGTTATTTCTCTTTTCCCCAGTGCCGGCGATGGAATCCAGGGTCTCTCAGGCAGGTACTCCACCCGGGGGCTACATCTCACAGCCCGAGACCAGGTCAGTTTTGGAGCTGGAGATGGAAGGTTGTCAGAACGGATGTGAGAGCAGCTGTTTCCAATTACATTTATTTTGACTGCTGAAAATGAGTAAACAATCCAAAAACCGTTTACCATGTGACCAGGATAGCTCATTAATACTAAGTCATCTGATTAAGATTGACAGAGGTATATAATTTAAGAAACAATTTCTTTTTCTTTTTTCTTTTCTTTTCTTTTTTTTTTGGCAGAAAATAACTAGAGGGCAGTTTTTGTGGTTTTATTTAAACACAAAACATGCATGCAAACCATCTACTCACTCTCTTTGCTGGGTAGCCTGGCGTTGGGACTGGTGACTCTGATGGCCGGCTGTGCTGCTCTTTCTACGATGGCTTCTCCGTTCTTGGAAGAAACATTGTGAGCAATTTCAGCACAGAAAGATGTGCTGCACATCAGCAGCACTTCCGGCTCCTTGATGCTGTGGACCTGATACTTCCGGAAGCCACTAGGCAGCTTGTGCTTGGATTTCCTGTTGCTCCCGTAACCAGTGTTGGGCGTTAGGATCTGGCCCTTGAATCTTCTCCGCACCCTGTTGTCCGTACCTCTGGGTTTCCGCCAGTTTCGCTTAATTTTGATATATCGGTCTGACTGGTGCTGGGTGAACTTTTTGATCCTCTTTTTGACGGTCTTGGGCTTCACCAGAGGCTGCAGGGCAGCCATGATGCCGCAAAGAAAATGGCAGCCACCTCGCAGGTAGCGCCAAGGAAAAAACAGTTTCAATGCCAAAGAATGATTTTAAGTTGCTGGAAATTGGCTTTTATGTGAATTCGAGTATTTGATACACACTGTTTATTTTCTTAAACACAGAAGTCCCAAAGGAGTAAGTCATCTGTAAGTCAGATGTCAGATCTACCCCATTCGCGCACCATGAAAGATGTCTGATGGTTTATTTCTTCTCTTTCATTCAAATCCAAAGTGTCAGGACTTACCAGGTGGCCTGCTCTAGCTGAGAAATCCACCACACTGGTTTTTAAGAATGAGTCTAAATAAAATGTAACAAAATGCCAGCACAAAGATTACTGAAATGTCTTAAATGTTTTCCGTTCTATCAGGAAGATTGCTGACCTCTATCTAAAATGTAAAATAGAAAAGAATTAGACTATCAGAGCTTCCTGTTTTACTCTTGGGACTGAGTAGAAACAAAGATACATAATAGAGATAAGAGGGGAACAGGATGGGAGGGGTGTGAGCAAGAGAATTCACTGCCAAGCAAACAAAAGACCCAGAATAAGAGAGCAGAAACACAGCAATCTGGGTTTTTCCCCATCATGCCATTATGAAATAAGCATTAATCTTTGTGATTTTTGTTTAAACATTTTTTTCAAATTCTCATCCTTTCTTCATAATGAATCTACATTCATCTCTGAATCTTTCATTTAGACTTTAGAGTTATCTGAATTTCCTAATGATTCTTCTATATAGAAAAGAAGTGAGAAATCAAAGGCTGCTTTGATGTACATGTAACATCCTCAGTGACACTGTGAGGCCTACTGGCTCTGGGAGGCTGGGGCTGGAAGATCAGGAGTTCAAGGCCAATCGCAGCTACACAGTGAGTTCGAGGTCAGCCTAGTATGCACAAGACAGGGAGCAGGTTCAGTTAGCCTGGCATCGCCTAATACAGCCACTAATTTGCTGACTCAGAATTCCCTTAAGACTAAAAAATTAATTCTAATCTAAAAGGCTTCTGTTATTAAATTGTGAATATTATACTCATGCTAGTTTTTCTAATAAGCTAGCTAGCTAGGTATGTATAATGGCAGCTATATAAGGCCATAGCCGAGAGATGTTTGTCCTAGCATGTAAGGTTGAAGAAAGATTCAGAACACCAGCCACTGTCTAAAAGCAAATCTGTGGATAGTACCCTTAAGTCTATGTGGGAGCAGCTGTCACATGAGACACTTGAGACAGTAGAGAATGCAAAACCGCCATTTTCCTTCTTTGCACTTGGTCTCCAAAACACTTTCATTACCAGAGGAAAAGTCGCATATTACTGTCAAACGTCCAAGAAGAAGAAAACGCATTGAAATACTACAATGTATATGCCTCCCCGTGTTTGAGAAATGGGGCTGTTGTACGTTGCCTCCGCTTTCTGCCTTCAGATACTAATTCTGCATGTTCCTGACTGGTTATCCATGCTGTCCTGCCGCAGGTCAGGCAGGAAAAAGGTGCACTTGAGACCACTTCACCTTCAAGTTAGACCACCAGGCCAGAGGCAGGAGAATCGTGTGAGTAGCCAGCCTTAGTCAGCCTTCTAAAATGAAGAGTCAACAACTCCCTTATTCAAAGTGTCAAATGGACTAACATTAGGATCAAAAGCAGATGGTCAGCCGATTAAACGATTACTTTGTTTTTCCTAAGGAAAGTACCCTACACCCTACTTAGTTTTAAGACTCTAATATAATTTTTATCTTGAAAAACAAAAAAAGATCTTTACATGTCACACACACACTCACAAAGAAAAATGACTTACTTGGATGGAAGGGAGGGGAGAAATCAGGAAAAGAGAAATAAATTGAAGTTTATGTAGGCTTAAGCAATTTGAATTCTGTACAGAATTCTGCTGTGTTACTTACCCCAGGGTAGAGGTGAGACAAAGTCAGGCTTAAAAAAAAATCAGTATTAACTAGAGATCCCAACTTGGTTGAGGCTAAGACTCAGAAGCTGGAGAGACCCCTGTCTCCTTCACCCTGCTTCTGGGAACTCACAAACCAGAAGTTGGCAGCTGCATATTAAACATCATAACAGCTGGATGAGGCAACACTTCAAAGAAGGGCCACCCGAAAAGTCAGGAATAAAAAATGTTAGAGGAAGGAACACAAGAAAACCCATCAGAACAACATATCTGGCCCTGGGCAGCTCATACTCGGTGCACATTAGAATTTTCTTCCTTTAAAATCAAAATTATTCTCTCATTCTAGAAGCTATCTGATCTTGAGTTTTCATCCATCTTTGAGGGATTTTGGTGGGGAGGGTGAGCCTAATTTTCTGATCTAGGCTTAGAAACATTCCCTAGTGAGAGTCTCCAGAGCAACAGGAAGACACAGGGTAAGTTGTTTCTTCTCCTTTCCAAGGACATTGGTTTGCTGCACCAATCTCCTGTGGGGGCCAGATCACTGCCAGTGCCTGTGGGCAGAACAGTGGCAGCCCTATCTTCACTCTGTGTCTCTGCTCTATCTCTCAACTTGGTTTTCTTCCTTCTGATGCACCCACATCCCAGGTCAATGGCAGCTCTTGTCCCCTCACCTCCCACACATGCAAATCCTATTTCTACATGAGAGTGGTGAACTAAGTTTAGCCCTAAATGTTTATACATTTGTCTTCGCATGCATGTAGCGGCCCTCTTCCTGCTGTTTCTCATGTGGCATGAAAACTGGGGATTTAACAACCACAGAAGTGGGGAACCTGACCCAGAGGCAGGTAGTCTGAAGGCCCTGGACTGTAAGTGTTTGATCAAACAAGGACTAAAACCAAAAGCAGAAAGAAGGTCCCTGCAAACCAAAAGAAAAAAGAAAAAAAGAAAAAAAAATCCTTTACTGAGCTTTTTAACCTTAAAGAGAAGTCCAGAAAACCACAGTTTTCATATGTAATTTCTATCTTTCCTTGGAAAACGGTGATGGAACAGGAGTCAAAATCAAAGGTAGAAGGGGGATCCAAATACACATCAAAAGTGTGGGTTGCTCAGCTGAGCTTTTCAACATTAAAGAAAAATCCAGGAAAAAAAAGCTTTCATATACAAATTGCACTTTCCCTCTCCACTTAATGCTGAATCCCAAAATAAATGTACAAGGAAATACTGGAATGTTTTGACTTTAAGCTGCCATCATAGATAGACATGTTTCTTCTCTATACTAAGGCAGAAATAGCATTCAAACACAACTGATGATATTTTTTGTTTCGTTTTTCAAACTAATTTTAGAGGAATGTGTCTCTACAAGATCCTTCTGGAAGCTGAAGGGTTAAGCTGGCTGTTAGACAAGGATTCCTGGGAAAACTAGGCAAGTGCTCCTCTAAAGTAGAGGAAAGCTTTGTATGTAAGTGCAGGAATACTGGCTTGATAGCCAAGCATGACCTGCATGTGACTCTCCCCATCAGTGACCCTGGACTGCTCCTCTATGAGCCTGTTGGTTTCTCTAATATGAAACTGGAGGTGATATCAACCTCTTTGTTGGGCTACTATGAGAATTAAATTAAATGATTGTATAGTAACAGGAAATAATACTCGAAATAATAGTTAATAATCACTAAAGTAACTAGTTATTAACAAGTACCAGGTATAATCTTAATTCAGTATTCACAGAGAGCCTATAAATGGCTTGCACTTACTTGCTGTATTTCTCAGATGCCACTGAATACAAAAGAGAAGGGGGTTGGGGTCACAATACCAGTGTTTTTACACACAATGTGACTTACTGTTACTCTAACTACTATGAATCATTATTTATTAATATGTTTCCAGGATCTCACAGAAACCTAAGCTAAGGATTTAATAAGTATCTCTTAACTCAAGAACTCTTTATTTTTTCTTTCTTCCTAACTTTTTTCAGAGACAGGGTTTCTCTGTGCTTCTATGGTGTACTGAAATTTTCTCTATAGACCAGGCCGTCCTCGAACTCAGAGTTCTGCCTGCCTCTGCTTCCCTAGTGCTGACAACTGAACAACACCCCTTAGAGCTTTGAAAGGCAAAAAGTAAAAAAATAAAACAAATAAATCAACCAAGTAAATTATATTAACATTCACAACACCAAAAACATGTTTGTTCTATTTTAATAAATTTGAACAAACTGGAAGTTTAGGTAAGATACAATCCACTACTCATAAATATCACAGGAAAACTGCAGACCAATATTCTTTATGAACACACATGAGAAAAAAATCAACAAAAAAAACCATCCAGCAATATATAAAAAGAACCACACACTGTGGCCAAGCTGGATTTATCCCAGAGCACTGTTATTTGACAGATAAAAGTTGACGTGACCATCATGAGTGACCTCCAAGATATGACATGTACCGTTTTTTCATCCTGCTAAGAAGCAGATCTGGAACACCCAACAGGAGGCCTGGGTGAGTGTGAAAGTCTGCCACGAAGATGAGCTGGGCTTGTGTGCCAGGGGAGAGGGCAGGGTGTCTTTGCTAGGAGGTTACGGGGGCGGGAGGGGGAGGCTGAGAAGATAATCAGTCAAATCACAGCAGTCGTCACGAACTTAATAAGCTACAAAAGGACCAGGCACAAACCCTCAGGAGACATCAAGGCTGTCCCAGACAGAAAGTGATTCTCTGAACACTTAGATTGTTTAAGGTCTTCCAAAAAAAAATTAGACAAAAACAACAAGCAGTGCAATCTTTCAAATTCCAGTGGACCTTTATCTGCTACACTTTTCCTAAGTTGCCGTGTGTTCATGCCGTCTTGTTTGTTTTTAAAAACGGTTATATTTTTGCGCTTTCCAATATGTGCACACAGCTGAATGTCAGAACCGCCATAATGAAAGGATGTGAAATGCGCATGCAGAAATATGAAAGGGTTTTGCATTGTGACATTAACTTAACCACAATACAGAGTAAATATTATGTTCTTTCAACATCGTGAGAGTAAACTAATGGCTCAGAAACAACGTGTGGGAGCTGACTAAATTAGCGTTACCATGGAAACATGTTTTCAATTTCCTGACCCTTAAAGTTGATTTCAACACTGCAGTATGCAATGTTTTCCTTTTCACTGCTATTCTTTTGTACAAATGTTTTCTGCAAATCAAAGTTAGTAAAGGTTCTGAAACCAGGAAAGAAAATGGGGGTAAACTATATTCTCTCTTTAAAAGGGTAGTCATATGTCATCTATGGTTCATTTCATGACACAAGCCCTCATCTGGATTGTCTTTATTTTTTTCCCAGCAGTTTGCTGGCAGATTCACAAACTCCAAATAAATAGAATTTTTCCACTATCTAATTCAGCATTTGGCAAGAAAACTCAATGATTAATCTATTCCTACCTCAAAAAAAATGTTTTCTTTTACACATTTCAGTCACTCTATAGTCAAATACTGGAGAAATAATGCAAATTTACTCTAAGAGTTACTTCCACAGTATTTCTCAGGGATAAGTAAAACGCAAATTAAATCTCAATATCTAAAATGTCAAACTAGCATAGTCAGCTTATTCCACCATGTGCCATGTTGGGTACCTTCCAGGGTATCTGAGGAGAAATGATGTAGCCTTCCTTACTGTAAAGATGATGTTCCAATGTACCATGAACCAAGAAAGAGGCCCTCACAATAGAAGATGGTGCTGGGCACTTAGAGATGCACTTACGCCATGAGTGATATATTTTCATCATTTCAGTCCCCAGCTCCTGTGTCCCCAGATTTCTCTCAAATTCATGAGCTCTGTGTGTGTGTGTGTGTGTGTGTGTGTGTGTGTGTGTGAATACAAACTGCGTTGCCAAGCCCATCTGATTTCTAGCTGCATTCTAAACAGTACGCTTATGCCTACGGTAAGTGTAGTTCTCACCCCGCATCAAAGAAGTTTCTTTCAGGCTCAGTTGGAAACTGTTGTAGAGATCCACAATTGGTCAAAATGCCCAGAACAACTGACCATGGGACGCCCAGCCCCAACTCCTGCATCTACAACACTGCCCCTACATCCAGGGCTCAGGAACCATCACAGAAGGAGTGGAGAGATCAACAGAGTCAGGGGACTTCGATGCGTGCTGGGAGAGCCTGTCTTCCGTATCTTCGAAGGAAGCTGCACCCGTGAAATACGGTTCCTTTTTAAGGCATGCGTGTGTCACAAACCGCACAAACTTTTCACCAGTTAATGTGCAGGTTCTGTAAAGTAAAACAAGCAACAATTAGATTATTTCCCCACTATGCACAAGTAAATGAAGAGTTATAGTTATCCAAAATATGTTCTCTGATGATTTTCTTTCTTCTACTTAAGTATCGTCCCAGTCAGCCTGTATAACCAAGGCCACCTTCTATGCAGACCTTTTCAGTCTTAGAAACTCATTTGTTCTCCTCTGGGTTGAGTGCCAGGAAAGTGACACACAACGAACCACTCTGTTCCACGTCGGTGCCTAGAAACAATTTATAATCCCTGCCTAGAAAGCCGCAAACCTGTGCTATACACAGCCCCTCACTGTGGAGTCCGTTAGCATTTCTTTCTCAAGCATCGCTTTCAGTTTATTTGAGGAAACTTGCCCCCGGGGCACTCTTTTAAAGGGAATTATGTACTTACACCACCTCCAAATTTAGTTTTCCATAGGAGTTTGATCATGTCACTACCCTATTCAGAAATCTTCAGTGATCGTCTTTCTTTCTCCTTCCCCTCCAGGCTAATGTTCCAGAAGGCTCAACCTGGTATCAATTAATAGCTGCAACCTCACTTTCTGTTCCCTTCTACCCAGATTCTCTCTTCCAGATGTGGCAGGGAGAACTTGAAACTCCTGCCCAGGGGCATAAGATATAAACTGTGGACCACGAAAAATGTGTATTATATTCCAGGCCGTTTTCCAATGGGTTCTTTCATTCTTCACAATTCTTTGCTAGTTGTGTTAGTAGTGCATTCCTTAAATCATTAGACTGAAAACTGCTCGTATCCAGACCAGATGAGGGGAAAGGATGATACCTAGAGATCCTAGACCTGAACTTGAGTCTGATTTTGGATCATCTCCCTTTATAAAGGATGCTGTAGATGCAGGTGAAATGTTTGGGTAGGGAGGAGGACATATGTAATGGATGCTGAGTAGCCCACTGCAGTGGGACCAACATGTGACCCACCCACTCTGGGGTCACCAGGCTGTTTGAGTGGCAGTGACTCAAGTCCTACCTTTAGGAGTATCATGAGATGTCTACATCAGTACTTGTTCTCCTCTACCCTTCACTGGCTCAGTAACACCTACCTCAGTCTTTAGTATCTGCCATTTTTCCAGTCTCTATGACTTAGATATGGCATACTCAGAGACAGTCTGAGCTACTTATTGGCTAATTGAAGCAACTATCCTCCTAGACAAAAGCAAGAAATTACGTGAGTCAGATATGTTATCTGGCCTCCCAAAATGGTTGTCAAAAGATTTCAGTCTAAATCATAGACAGATAATGAGTGGAGATAGATAGTAGTATGATAGAATAGATAGATAGGATAGATAGATGATAGATGATAAGATAGAATAGATTAGATAGATCGATATATAGATAGATAGATAGATAGATTAGATAGATATGAAGGGGGTGTAGATAGATGGATAGATAGATAGATAGATAGAGGATAGGATAGATCCTCTCGATAGATCGCTCGCTGCATCGCTCGCTCTCGCTCTCTCGCTTCGCTACGCCTCTGCTTCGCTGCTGCTCGCTTCGCTCGCTCGCTCGCTGCTCGCTAGATAGATAGATCGCTCGATAGATAGATAGATAGATAGATAGATGAGAGATATTGACAAGATTGATTTGTATGGTCAATGGAATAGGAAATACAGTTTTAAAAAGAATTGGAAATAAGTGGTAGCCTGTCACCACTGAGATCACCCTACACTGTAACTATTTTCTTTATTTCTTTCTCATCCTTTGGGAGAAGTCGGGCGCCTTGGTATGAGAAGCAGTGTAAGAAGGCACATATGACAAAGAGCTGAAGGCTTCACCAAAAACACTGAGTTAGTTTAGAAGTGGATCCTCCAAATCTAACAAAGTCTCTGATGACAGTAGCTTGTCTGACTCTTTGAGTACAACCTCAAGAAGAAGGTGAAACAGCCATTCAACTGAGCCATCCCCAGATGCCTGCCTCACTCACAGGAATGGAGATACCAAGTGCTCAGTGCTTAAATCCGCTGATTGTAGGGAACTCGTCTCAACAGCAACAAATATACCTAGGGAAGTGTCTTACAACTGAGGAGCAGACTGTAGATCAGAGAATTGTATCACAGAAAAACCACTTTACATAATGAAAAAAGGCCACTATTTGATGGAGAGCAAGGAGGGACTGGAAAGCACAGAGGGAATAGAGAGGAAGGAGCACTAGAGAAGAAGGAGGGGACAGAAGAAAGGAGAGAATAGAGAGGAAAGAGAAGATAGAGAGCAAGGAAGGGATAGAGAGCACAGTATATGGGAAGGTTTGGAAGGACGAAGTGGGTCAGGGAAATTAAGTAATTAAGATAACAAAAAATAAAAGAAATAATTTTAAAAAACCAAATTACAACTTCTGGCCCATTCTGCCTATAGTTCTCTTCAGTTACCTGTGGGGGCGGGGGAAATGCCTCAAATTTTAGCCTTCTTGATCACATGGGTCTTTTATAGAGTCTTCAATTCCTGTGTATCTACCATTTAAAAAGCCATTTACTAAGTATTACCATTTGGTTGACTCTATAAGTGTGCCAGTCAGAACTCCCTATGAATGAGTGTGGGGCTTCATTCCAGAAGATAAACTGTGATGAAAGAGGAACAGCAGGAGAAGAAGGTGACCCTGTTGACTGTTGTTGTGAGTTTTTCCATTGATTACTGGATGCACAATAACAGAGGGCTTTTTAAAATGCTACTTGGTTCCTAAAATTATCACCTCTTAATCCTTATGCATATTTGAAAAGGATTAAAACTATTCAGTGAGCTATAGGTACATTATTTTATATGATGTGTGTGTGTTCTCTCTACATGAGATAATGCAAACGTAATAGGCAGTCTAAATAGCCTAACTTCATGAAAGGTATAAAATATATGTTTCTCCCTACATTTGGGGGGTGTTCAAGACAGGGTTTCTCTGTGTAACAGCCCTAGCTATCCTGGAACTAACTCTTGTAGACCGGGCTGACCTTGAACTCACAGAGATCCCCCCGCCTCTGCCTCCCAAGTGCTGGGATTAAAGGTATGAACTACTACTGACCAACCTCTCCTTACATCTTAATGCTGCTCACTAAATTTCTCTTTCTCATCCTTTGTGAACACCTTTGAAAGGACTCGATTATGAAGACATCCAAACTCATTTAGAGCCTCAAATATAATGCCTGCTACCTATAGCTCAGGAATTGTGGCCAGAAACAGAAACATAAGAGAAGTAGGACCCTCCTGTCTTTTTAATTAAATAGTAGGCTTCTGGTGGGACTTATAAGAGAGAGAGACAGGAGGGAGAGAGGGAATCCTTTCAGCATTGATGTTGTATTCTCCATGAATGGATAAGGAAAATGTGATACATTTACACAATGGAGTACTACACAGCAGAAAAAAAACAACATCTTGAATTTTGCAGGCAAATGGATGGATCTAGAAAACATTATTGTGAGTGAGGTAACCCAGACACAGAAAGACAATTATCACATGTACTCACTCATAGTTGGTTTTTAAACATAAAACAAAGAAAGTCAGCCTACAAATCACAATCCGAGAGAATTTAGACAACAATGAGGACACTAAGACAGACTTGCATAGATCTAATCTACATGGGAAGTAGAAAGTAGAAAAAGACAAGATCTCCTGAATAAATTAGGAGCATGGGGACCTTGGGGGAGGGCTGAATGGCAGAGGGGAGAGGCAGGGAGGGGGGCAGAGAAAAATGCAGAGCTCAATAAATACCAAAATAAACATATAAATAAAGAAAAAAAGGAAGAGCTAAAACAATCCTGTACAATAAAGGAACTTCCAGAGTCATCATCTTCCCTGACTTCAAACTTTTTACTGTAGAGTTATAGTAATAAAAAAAAAAAGCTTGGAATTGGCATCAAAACAGACACATGGATCAATGGAATCAAATTGAAAACCCTGACTTTAATCCACACACATGTGAAAACCTGATTTTTGACAAAGAAGCCAAAAAGGTACAATGGAAAAAGAAAAACATCTTTAACAAAAGGTGCTGGTGTAACTGGTTGTCAACATGTAGAAGATTGCAAATAGATGCTTATCTACCACCTTGCACAAAATTTAAGATCAAGTGGATCAAGGACCTCAACATAAAGTCAGTTACATTGAACCTGATAGAAGAGAAATTGAGAATCAGCCTTGAATGCACTGGCATGGGAGACTACTTTCTAAATAGAACACCAGTAGCTCAGACACTGAGAGCAACAATCAATAAAAGGGACTTCTTGAAATTAAAAAGTTTCTTAAGGCAAAGGACACAGCAAACAAGACAAAACAACAGCCTACAGAATGGGAAAAGATCTTCACCAACCCCACATCGGACAGAGGTCTGATCTTCAAAATATATAAATAACTCTGGAAACTAGAGAACAAAATACCAAATCATCTAACTTAAAAAAAAAATGGGATGCAGACCAAAACAGAGAACTCTCAACAGAGGAATATCAAATTGCCAAAAGACATTTAAGGAATTGCTCAACATCCTTAGTCATCAGAGAAATGCAAATCAAAATAACTCTGAGATTCCATCTTACACCTGTAAGAATGGCCAAGATAAAAAACACTGATGACAACTTATGCTGGAGAGGTTGTGGGGTAAAGGGAACACTTCTGTATTCCTGGTGGAAATGCAAGCTGTACAGCCTCTTTGGATGTCAGTGTGGTGATTTCTCAGAAAAATAGGAAACAACCTTCCTCAAGACCCAGTAATACCACTTTTGGGTATATATCCAATGGATGCTCAGTCGTTCCCACAAGGACATGTGCTCGACTATGTTAATAGCAGCATTGTTTGTTATAGCCAGAACCTGGAAACAACCTAAATGCCCCTCAACTGATAAATGCATAAGGAAAGTGTGGTACATTTACACAATGGAGTACTACACAGCAGAAAAAAAATAACATCTTGAATTTTGCAGGAAAATGGATGGAGCTAGAAAATGTTATTTTGAGTGAGATAACCCAGATCCAGAAAGACAATTATCATATGTACTCACTCATAAGTTGTTTTTAAACATAAAGCAAAGAAAACTAGCCCACAAGTCACAATCCCAGAGAACTCAGACAACAATGAGACACTAAGGAGGATTTACATAGATCTAATCTACATGGGAAGTAGAAAAGGATAAAAATCTCCTGAGTAAATAGGGAACATTGGGACCTTGGGGAGGGTTGAAGGGGAGCAGAGAGACAGGGAGGGAAGCAGATAAAAATGTAGAGCTCAATAAAAATCAATAAAAAAAGAATTAAAATATTATTTTCTTTCAGTCCAGCTCAGGTCACCCCATCTATGATTTCAAAAAAAGTGACCACTATAGGCCAAAGACATAAGCCTCTGACTACAGGTCTGTCTCCCTTTGGCTTGTCCAAGTTTAGTGGACTAGGGCATGAGGAATCGTTGGGTCTAATGATTAGGGGAATCATTAGTTCCTGGAATTAGCACCTGGCATTCAATATTTGAAAGATGAGGCTCTTGGAGCCTCTTCCTCTTCGCTTTGGAACTGTCTATAGGTCTATATCAAAGAAAGAGCCTGGTGTGGCAAGAAGAGCTAAATTACTGTCTCCACTAGTCAGCTGGTCCATGTTCAAGTTTTCTCATTGCTAAAAATAAATAAGGAACACTAGTTAATTTACAATTGAATTTAATACATATGTATGCTAAGAACATGAAATTGCATTATTTATATTCAAATTTAGTTTGCATCTATGGAAGATGCACTCCTGTCCCAGACCACGGAAAAGGCAAGATTGTAGCTACCCCACTGAGAAAGGTACTGAGCCATGTGGCTAACATAGATAAGAACAATGAGCTAAATATAAGCTACAAGACTTAACAAGAAGCCTGAGCTAATGGGCCAATCAGTTTATAAGTAAGACAGACTTCTCTGTGTGATTTTCTTGGGGGCTTGCCGGCTGTGGGTACCGGGTGGGACAGCAACCCCAACAAGCCAGCCCTCATGTTACACATTTGCTGTATTGTAAGAAAGAAAATAAAAATGGTTCCTTTTCAAACAAGAAATGTTGAAGTCTTTAATAAATAAGTCAAAATCAGCCTCATTTTTCCTCCATGAGATCACAATTTCCACAGAAAAAAGACTTCTGCTGTAATCATTCTGATTCTTATCTATTCCCCAGAGTGTATTGTCTTCTTACAAATACAATATGAGCACCTTCATATCACTTAAAACAGAAAGAAAATGACAAGACTCGATGGAAAACCATTGACAAATCACAATAAAATGTAAACACAGGAGTTACTTTCTTGGGCATCTAAATGTAGAGGAGTCTTCTTTCTTCCACACCATCATTAAATATGAACACTAATTATACCACAGAGACATTAACTCACTCTGAAATTCCAAATATTATACTCCTTTCCTGTTGAATAAGGTATACGATACATTTTAAAACTGAACATCTTTTTATTTTTAATTTATCAAATTTAAAAAAAATACTAATCTAAGTTCCCACTCCCTCCCAGCCTCCCATTCCCTACACACACACACACACACACACACACACACACACACCACCCCATCCAATCCTCAGAAAGGGTAAGGCACATTGCTTTGGGGAAGGTCCAAGTCCCTCCCTATTATATCTAGGCTGAGCAAGGTATCCATCCAAAGAGAAAAGGTTTCTAAAAAGCTAGTACAAGCAATAGGGATAAATCCTTGTGCCACTGTCAGTGACACCTCAGTCTAACCCCAGCCATCAACTGTCAACCCCATTCAGAGGGACTAGTGTAGTGTTGAAGCGGCGGGCTGTGTTCCCGCCGCCCAGCCGCCGGCTAGCTTTACACCCGAAATAATTACACGGAAACTGTATTCTTTTAAATACTGCCTGGCCCATAGTTTCAGCCTCTTATTGGCTAATTCTCACATCTTCCTTTAACCCATATTTAGTAATCTGTGTAGCACCACGAGGTGTGGCTTACCAGGAGAGATCTTACCTGCGTCCATCTCGGAGAGGAGCAACATGGAGACTCCTATGGCGACTGCCTGAAGCGTCTCCCCAACTCTACTTCCTTGTTCCCACACATTCTGTTCTGTCTACTCCACCTATTCTAATTTTCTGTTCTCTTAAAGGGCCAAGGCAGTTTTCTTTAATTAATTAACCAATGAAAGAAACATAGACAGATACTCTCCTCCATCATTTCCCCTTTTTTCTGTTTAAAACAAAAAAAGAAAGGCTTCAACTTTAACATAGCAAAATTACATATAACAAAACAGTTATCAAGCAAGTATTACAGTTACAATATTTAAATCTATTTTATCTTTTATCATAACTAAGGAAATCTATAACTATTGAACCATTCTTCAACTCCATCAAAGACTCCAGAAGGATATAAGACTACCCAAGTAAACAAGAAGTAAGTAACTTTCAAACTCTAGAAATGACAGAGACAACTCGCTGCCTGGACAGTCACCCAAAGTTCCTCTGTACCGTTGGGGCATCCATCTTCAGCCTACAGGCCCATAAGTATCCAGCAGACATTTCCATGAAGCAGGAAATTCCAAAGACAGTTCAGTCACTTTCTGCTGTGTCCTGCAGAACGTCTCGCAGACTCTTTAATGAATCAGGAACCCCAAAAGGCCATCTCACCTTTAGGCAAGTTCAGCAGTCCTCTTTCTGTGGGTTCCTTGTGTCCAGTTTATGCAACAGTCCAGCCAAGAGCAGTTTCTTGCCCAAATGGCTAACAAACTCCATAAGTAGCCTCTTCGATGCCCATCTTCCTCTCGAAGTAGATTGGTGCTGCCAGGAGCAGACGTGTCTCATTGTCATGAAAAACCCTAAGTTATTAAAACATTAAATGCCATATTCTGCAGTCTTTGAAAGATATGAAGAATGTCTGTCTAACTGAAATATATCTCTACATATCTAGAAAATCTAATAACATGACTACAAGCTTAACTATTATCAATGATTATCCATTAACCTATATTTCCTAATTATACATTACATTCTTAAATGAACTACACAATCACAATACCTAATCAAAAGCAGAAATACATATACATATAACAAAATTGACCTTAAAATCTATACCAATGCAAATTCATATCTATATCATCTCCCCCTTTAAATGTAAAAGAACATTTATAAACAATATTTGGGAAAATGGGCGCAGTTTTTTCTCTCCAAACTGCTTCCTGCTGAATGGGGGCGCTGTTATTTAGGTCTTTCATGGTGTAACCTGTGTGCTAGGTTCCTCTCAGTTGGCAGTTGAGTGAAGTAATTTTTTGAAGATGTTCACAGCAACCTTTCAGGAGGGCGTGGTCTATCATACCATATTGGGATAGAAGCAATCCACAGAGTCTCATCCTCTGTGAAAACAAAAGAAGAAACTCTTTTCCAAAGCATCATGTTCTTAGATCCAAATCCTGAAGTCATACCATTAAAATGTCCATTCTGGTCTAGACTGGCAGCCCATATAATGAAATGTCTCTCTGTACTTAGCTCCTTTACAGTCAAAAAAAATCAAAGAAAACACAACAAAATACATAATCCAGACTCTCTGTGAATTTTCCATTTTTACATGGCTTATTTTTACTCTATCACTTTACTTCTTTTAATCTATAACTATCTGTACTCTGTCTCTTTAAAGACTTTACCCTTTTTAAAGGCATTAACTTTATTTTTTATATTTTTTCTTCTCTCTCTCAAGCCTACATACATTCATATATCTGAATCTGTCCTATTGTGAATCTGTAATTTTTTTTTGTCGAGAAACTTGTTTGATTTGAGCCTTTACATTGCTAAGCGCTTAAGACTCTAAGCTGTGACATTCCTAGGTCAAAAACAGGTACTGCGGCTTGCCACGCCCAGTCCAACATGGCGGAGCCGCTTGTGACTCTGAATCGGTTGCACCTCTGAGCTGCAGAGCTGCTGGGCTATTCTGGATGTTGGCTCCACCTCTCTCCAATTTCAAAATGGAGGATGTACCATTTTCTGCTAGCTCTGGGACCTCCAGGTAGGAGCCACACTCAGTACTTTAATTCTGAGACTGAGTGTGCGGCACAGAAACTCTTTTCATCCAAGTTACAGCCAAATCTGACGCGCAGAGCACCACAGCCTGGAAACATCGGCAGAAATCTGCCATGTTCTCCCGCTCACCTAAGCCTGATTCCGCCATCTGCCCAGGTGCAGGCAGGGAATAGGGAGCCATTGGCATGGTCTCAGAGCACTTTCTTTCCAATCCCAAGCAGGCACACAAACATCCAGTCCATAAAAGCCACTGAAATGCTTTAAAGCCAGAGTTCGCACTGGCGGCACAGCACCAGGAAGCGGCGTTTTAAAATGACTCAGCTTTTTCTCTGCCGCTATTGCCGAAACAGGAAATCTCTCTATGGCACGTGCTAGCAAATAGCAAAAAGCTGTGTTAAACTCTCTCTCTCCTTTATCTAAAGCCCTCTCGGGTTTTTAAGTGGATTTAGTCACCACGTTGGAGCGCCAATCTGTAGTGTGAAGCGGCGGGCTGTGTTCCTGCCGCCCAGCCGCCGGCTAGCTTTACACCCGAAATAATTACATGGAAACTGTATTCTTTTAAATACTGCCTGGCCCATAGTTTCAGCCTCTTATTGGCTAATTCTCACATCTTCCTTTAACCCATATTTAGTAATCTGTGTAGCACCACGAGGTGTGGCTTACCAGGAGAGATCTTAACCTGCGTCCATCTCGGAGAGGAGCAACATGGAGACTCCTATGGCGACTGCCTGAAGCGTCTCCCCAACTCTACTTCCTTGTTCCCACAATTCTGTTCTGTCTACTCCACCTATCTAATTTTCTGTTCTCTTAAAGGGCCAAGGCAGTTTTCTTTATTAATTAACCAATGAAAGAAACATAGACAGATAACTCTCCTCCATCAGACTAGTTTGTCCTATGCTTGTTCCTTCCCAGTCCATCTGGAGTTGGTGACCTCCCATTAGCTCAGGTAGGCTGTTTCAGTGGGTGAACCCATCATGGTCTTGACCTCTTTGCGCATATTCTCATTCCTCCCACTCTTCAACTGGACTTTGAGAGCTCAGTCCAGTGCTCCAATGTGGGTCTCTGACTCTGTTTCCATCAACTGCTGGATGAAGGTTCTACAGTGATATTTAAGATATTCATCAGTCTGACAACAGGTCAAATCAAGATCGGGCCCTCTCTCCTCTACTGCTTAGGGTCCTAGATGGGGTCATCCTATTGGATTCCTGGGAATTTCTCTAGAGCCAGGTTTTTGCTAACCCTATAATGGCTCCCTCAGTCAAGATATCTCTTTCCATGCTCTCATCTCTGTTCTTCCTCCTTCTCAACTCTCCCAATCCCTCAAGTTCTCCTCAACCCTTCCCTTCTCCACTCCTCTTTCCCTTCAACCCTCCCTTCTCCTCCACCTCCACCATGCTCCAAATTTTGTCAGGCAATTTTGTCTGTTTCCAATTTTTAGGTGGATCTATATATGTTTTTTTGGAGGGCTCATCTTATTACTTAGTTTTTCTACTATCATGAACTATAGGTTCAATGTTCTTTGTTTATAGCTAGTATCCACTTATAAGTAAGTACATACCATATTCATCTTTTTGGGTCTGGATTACCTCACTCAGGATAGTGGTTTCTACTTTTATCCATTTGCATGCAAAATTCAATATTTCATTGTTTTTTACTGCTGAGTAGTACTCCAGTGTGTAAATTTTCCACATTTTCTTTCATTCTGTACTTGAGGGGCATCTAGGTTGTTTCCAGGTTCTGGCCATTACAAATAATGCTGTTATGAACATAGTTAAACAAATGCTTTTGTAGTATGATTGAACATCTTTTGGGTATTTTCCCAAGAGTGGTATTGCTGATCCTGAGGTAGGTTGGTTCCCAATTTTCTGAGAAACGACCATACTGATTTCCAAAGTGGTTGTACAAGTTTCCATTTCCACCAGCAATTGATGTGTTCCCCTTACTCCACACCCTCTCCAGCATAAGCTATCATTAATGTTTTTGATCTTAGCCATTCTGACAGGTGTAAGATAGTATCTCATAGTTGTTTTCATTTGCATTTTTTTGATGGCTAAGGATGTTGGACATGCCCTTAAGTATCTGTTGGCCATTTGAAATTCTTCTGTTGAGAATTCTCTGCTTAGTTCTGTACCCCATTTTAATTGGGTTATTTAGAATTTTAATGTCTAATTTCTTGAGTTCTTTATATATTTTGGAAATCAGTCCTTTGTCTGATGTGGGGTTGGAGAATATCTTTTTCAATTCAGTAGAATGCCATTTTGTCTAATTGACCATGTTTTTGCTTTACAGAAGCTTCTTAGTTTCAGTAGGTCCCATTTATTTATTGTTGCTCTCAGTGTTTGTGCTACTGGGGTTATATTTAGGAAGTAGTCTCCTGTGCTAATGTACTTCCCACTTTCTCTTCTATCAGGTTCAGTGTGATCAGATTTATATTAAGGTCTTTAATCCTTGAGTTTGGTGCATGGCAATAGATATGGATCTACTTTCACTATTCTACTGTTGCCATTCAGTTATGGCAGCACCACTATTAAAGATACTTTCTTTTTTCCATTTTATAATTTTAGCTTCTTTGTCAAAAATCAGGTGTTCATAGGTGTGTGGATTAAGATCTGGATCTTCAATTTAATTCCATTGGTTAACATCTCTGTTATGCCAATACCAAGCTGTTTTCATTACTGTAGTTCTGTAATAGAGCTTTAATGTTAGGGATGGTGGTGCCTCTGAATGTTCCTTTATTGTACAGGATTGCTTTGGCTATCCTGGGTTTCTGTTTTTCTATATGAAGTTGAATATTGTTCTTTCAAGGTCTGTGAAAAATTGTGTTGGGATTTTGATGGGGATTGGATTGAATTTATAGATTGCTTTTGGTAGAAGTGCCATTTTTACTATGTTGATTCTAGCTATTCAAAAGCATGAGAGATATTTTCTATTTTCTGGTGTCCTCTTCAACTTCTTTCTTCAAAGGCTTAAAGTTCTCATCAAATAGGTCTTTCACTTCTTTGGTTAGTGTTACCCCCAAGATATTTTACATTATTTGTAGCTACTGTGAAAGGTTATGTTTCTCTGATTTTTCTCTCAGTTCTTTATCCTTTGTGTATTGGAGGGCTACTAATTTTTTTAGTTGATATTCTATCTTGCCACATCATTGAAGGTATTTATCAGCTGTAGGAGTTCTCTGTAGAGTTTTGGGGGTCACTGATATATACTATCAGATCATCTGCAAATAATTAAAGTTTAACTTCTTCCTTTCCAATTTGTATCCCCTTGATCTCCTTTTGTTGTCTTATTGCTGTAGCCAATACTTCAAGAACAATGTTGAAGAGATATGGAAAGAGTGGACAGCCTTGTCTTGTTCCTAATTTTAGTGAAATTGCTTTGAGTTTCTCTCCATTTCATTTGATGTTGGCTGTCGGCTTGCTGTATATTGCTTTTATTATATTTAGATATGTTCCTTGTATCCCTGATCTCTCCAAGACCTTTATCATGAAGGGGTATTGGACTTTGTCAAATGCTTTTTCAGCATCTAATGAAGTGGTCATATGGCTCTTTTCTTTCAGTTTTTTTATCTGATGGATTACATTGATAGAATCTCATATGTTTAACCAGTACTGTATCTCTGGGATGATGCCAACTTGATCATGGTGGATGATTTTTTGATGTGTTCTTGGATTTGGTTTGTCAGTATTTTATTGAGTATTTTTGCATCCATGTTCATGAGTGAGATTGGTCTATAATTCTCTTTCTTGGTTGAGTCTTTGTGTGGTTTTGGTATCAATGTAACTGTAGCCTCATAAAAAGAGTTTGGCAAGGTTTCTTCTGTTTCTATTACGTGAAACACTTTGAGAAGTATAGGTATTAGCTCTTCTTGGAAGTTCTGGTAGAATTCTGCACTAAAACCTTCTGGCCCTGGGCTATTTTCCTTGTGGGGGGGGGGGTTGGATGACAGCTTCTATTTCCTTGCAGTATAACTATATTTAAATTGTTCACCTGGTCTTGATTTACTTGGCATATGGTATCTATCTAGAAATTGTCCATTTTTTTTACATTTTCAAATTTTGTGAAATACCTAATGATTTTCTAATTTTCCTCAGTGTGTGTTGTTTTGTCCCCCTTTTCATTTCTGATTTTGTTAATTTGGATGTTCTATATCTCCTTTTGATTAGTTTGGATAAGAATTTGTTTATCTTCTTGATTTTCTCAAAGAATCAGCTCTTTGTTTCTCTTTCTTGGTTGAGTCTTTGTGTGGTTTTGGTATCAATGTAACTGTAGCCTCATAAAAAGAGTTTGGCAAGGTTTCTTCTGTTTCTATTACGTGAAACACTTTGAGAAGTATAGGTATTAGCTCTTCTTGGAAGTTCTGGTAGAATTCTGCACTAAAACCTTCTGGCCCTGGGCTATTTTCCTTGTGGGGGGGGGGGTTGGATGACAGCTTCTATTTCCTTGCAGTATAACTATATTTAAATTGTTCACCTGGTCTTGATTTACTTGGCATATGGTATCTATCTAGAAATTGTCCATTTTTTTTACATTTTCAAATTTTGTGAAATACCTAATGATTTTCTAATTTTCCTCAGTGTGTGTTGTTTTGTCCCCCTTTTCATTTCTGATTTTGTTAATTTGGATGTTCTATATCTCCTTTTGATTAGTTTGGATAAGAATTTGTTTATCTTCTTGATTTTCTCAAAGAATCAGCTCTTTGTTTCATTTTTTTTCCAGTTTATTTTTGATTAAAAATTGCCATCTCTTCCCCTCCTCCTTCCCTTTCCCTCCCCTCCCCTCCACCCACACCCCCACTCCCTCCCTCTTGAGGCCAAACAGCCATCAGGGTTCTCTACACTATGTTGAGTCCAAGGTCCTCCCAACTCCCCCCAGGTCCAGGAAGGTGAGCAATCAAATTGACAAGGCTCACACAGAGCCCATCCATGTCGTAGAGACCAAGCCCATCGCCATTGTCCTTGGCTCCTCGGTCAGCCTCCACCATCAGCCACCCTCAGAGAGTCCGATTTGGTCGCATGTTCCATCAGTCCCATTCCAAGTGGACTTGGTGGTCTCCCATTAGTTCTGTCCTGCCGTCTCAGTGGGTGAACGCGTCCCTCATGGTTCTGACTTTCTTTCTCATGATCTCTCTCCATCCGCTCCTCATCAGAACTTTGGGAGCTCAGTCCGGTGCTCCTTTGTATTATTTTCTTTGTCTCTATTTTGTTAATTTCAGTCCTCAATTTGATTATTTCCTGTCTTCTACTCCTCCTGGGTGGATCTGTTTCTTTTTGTTCTAGAGTTTTCAGGTGTGCTGTTAAGTCCCTAATGTGAGCTTTCTCTGTTTTCTTTATGTGGGCACTTAGTGCTATGAATTTTCCTCTTAGCACAGCTTTCATAGTGTCCCATAGGTTTGGGTACATTGTGCCTTCATTTTCGTTGATTTATAGGACAACTTTATTTTCTTTCTTTATTTCTTCATCTACCCAGGAGTGGTTCAGTAGTTCACTGTTCTATGAGTTTGTAGGCTTTCTGAGAGTAGTATTGTTAAATTATAACTTTAATCCATGGTGATCCAATAAGACACAGGGGTTACTCCATTTTTTTTATATCTGTGGAGATTTGTTTTGTTACTGAGTATGTGATCAATTTTATAGAAGGTTCCATGAGGTGCTGAGAAGAAGGCATATTCTTTTGTGTTTGGATGGAATGTTCTATAGATGTCTGTTAAGTCCATTTGATTCATGACATCTGTTAGTTCTCTTATTTCTTTGTTAAGTTTCTGTCTGGTTGACCTGTCCACTGATGATAGTGGAGTGTTGAAGTCTCCTAATATTAGTGTGTGGGGTTTGATTGTGATTTAAGTTTTAATAATGTCCCTTTTACATATGAGGGTGCTCTTGTATTAGAGGCATAAATTTTTAGGATTGAGACTACATCTTGATGGATTGTTCCTGTTTTGAGTAAAAAGTGTCCTCCATCTCTTTTGAGTGATTTTAGTTTGAAATTAATTTTTTAAGATATTAGGATAGCTACACCTGCTTGTTTCTTGGGTCCATTTGATTGGAAAAACTTTTCCCATCCCTTTACTCTGAGGTAGTGTCTGTCTTTGAGACTGAGGTGTGTTTCTTGTAAACAGCAGAAGGCTGGATCCTGTTTTCATATCCATTCTCTTAGCCTGTGTCTTTTTATAAGTAAATTGAGCCCATTGATATTAAGTGATATTAATAACCAGTTAAAACTGAATATATTTAAATAGCCTATTTAATTCATATTTGTTAGTTTGTTGAAAATATCTTGACTGCAACAGCCAGTGGAAATTTAAAAGAAATATAAATGGAAGTTTCTGTTATGGAAATATATCACACTTTATATTGCAATTTAGGTATTAAACTAAAATAAAATTAGGCCAACAAGGTGACTCCACCAGTAAAGGTTCTGGCCACTGGGACTGATAGCTCAAGTTCAATTGCCAGGACCTGCATGATAGAAGGAGAGAACTGACCCCTGCAAGTTAAACATTGACCTCCATGTGTGTAATTGGACATACATATGAACTCACTAGACAGCAGATGAAACACATGCACAAGTTTTTAAAAACCTGAAACAAACCCTATGATGTCTGACTGTCATAAGTAAAGTACTCACACAGATCTCTCTCTCTCTCTCTCTCTCTCTCTCTCTCTCTCTCTCTCTCTCTCTCTCTCTCTTTCTCACACACACACACACACACACACACACACACACACACACACACACACACTTTTTTAAAAATCTGAAACAAGCTGGATGGTAGTGGTGCATGCCTTTAATCCCAGTATTCAGGAGGCAGAAGCAAGCAGATTTCTGTGAGTTCGAGGCCAGCCTGGTCTACAAGAGCTAGTTCCAGGACAGGCTCAAAAAAAAAAAAAAAAAAAAACCCTGAAACAAACTTTACTATGTCTGCATTAAGAAATAAAATGTAGAAACCCCCATGGGCCAGCCTGGGTCCTCACAGTTCATGCTGGCTAAAGGAATCCACAGGTCTACCCATCATCCTGCAGTGCCAGGTGGGAAGGTACTATTATGATAAGCAAACATAAGGTGGAGAAATGGGAGAGAAAGAGAAGCAGAATGGATCATATACTATGGAAAGAGGCAGAACTGAAAATAAAAGGTAGTGAGAAATAGGCTGATGGTGGTGACCTGCCTGCCATCTGGGCCCAGGCTGCTACCTAGGGACATGTCTGGATCTGTGATCCTACTGCATCCAAGGTAGGTTGTAGGCAAACATTTCTCTCCCACCCACCAGTTCTCAAATAACCAACACAGAAGCTTTATATTATTTATAAATGCTCAGCCAAGAGCTCAGGCTTATTACTAGCTAGCTCTTATATTTTAAGTTAACCCATATTCCTTATTTACTCTCTTTATGTTATCTCTCTTATTTATCATAGCATGTTCATTCCCTTCTTCCTCCTTATCTGACTGAGGGTAAGTGGGGAAGTGGGAGGGGAATGGGAGAAGTGGAGGAGGTAGAAATTTTGGAATGGAAAATAAAATAAAAGATTATAGTTACAATACCTATTCTATTTGTATTTGGCAAAATTAGAAAAAAATATTTTATTATCTACTTTATCTTTGTGATTCTACAGTTTTACAACTAATTTACCCTTTTATCATAATTAAGGAAAAGCATAATTATAATGATCTAGTCTTCAACTCCATCAAAGACCCAGAAGGGTGGAATGTTACCTAATGACAGGGATGTCAGGTCACCTGAACAATCACCCTAGGTCCCTCTGCAACATTGGGACATCTAACTAGAATATCTGACAGATTTTCCTATGAAGCAGGAAATTTTGAAAGACTCCCATCTTGTCTTGGCAAAATTTGGAAGCTGTCTTTTTTTGCATCTTGCTGGTCCAGTTTGGAAAGTAACTGTCAGCAATTGAGGCAAGAGCAGTTTCTTTGCCCATATGACTCACTTTTTCCATAAAGAAAGAAAATTCCACATGGGGTTTCTTCAGTGCCCACCATCTTCTCTGACATAGGTTGGTGCTGCCAGGGGCAGATGTGTCATGAAAATCCTTGGGTTATTAAACATACTAAATGCCATATTCTATTCATTTTTGAAGTGTTTGAAGACATCTATCTAAATATATCTGCTTGAAATAAGATCTAACATCACTATATGTTTGACTATTATAGATGACTATTAATCTGTATTTCTCATACTTTACATTTTAAATGAGCTGCATGAACACAATACCTTAAACAAGAGTAGAAATATACATACAATATAAAAAATTAACTTTAAATTTGTATCAATAAACTAAAATCTATGCCAATGTAAAATATCCTGAGATCAATAGTTGTTTTTTGATTAAAGTAGATTCAATAATCTAAATAATCTATCCTTTTATCATTTCATTTCTATATAATATCCATCTTTTATTCATTTTTTGTTTGCTTTTCGAGACAGGGTTTCTCTGTAGCTTTGGAGCTTGTCCTGGAACTGGCTCATGTAGACCAGGCTGGCCTTGAACTCACAGAGATCTGCTTGCCTCAGCCTACTGAGTGCTGGGACTAAAGGCATGTGCCACCATTGCCTTGTTCACCTTTTATTCTTTAGAAAAAGATCTTTGAATTTTTTTGTGACAAATAACAACTTGCAACCACCTCCCCATAGTCAATAATACATGTCTATAACACATTTTGGGGAATGTAGGCATATGGGCATAGTTCTCTAGACTACTTCCTGTTTATTGGGGACACTGGTAACCTTTGGGGAACTCTGAGAAAATTTAAACTTATGGTTAAATCTTGGTTGTAGTAGTCTGTGAGGTTTCATCATCTCAGTCAGTTGCCTTGAAGTTGTTGTGCATGTTAGATCACCTGAATATGGTATGGACTCACTCATTAGTGGATTCTAGCCATAAACAAAGGACATTGAGCCTATAGTTCACGATCCTAGAGAAGCTAAATAATAAGGTGAACCCCCCCCCAAAAAAAACATATATAGATCCTCCTGGAAATTGGAAGCAAACAAGATAGCCGGGCAAAAGTTGAGAGCATGGGAGTGGGGGTAGGGTGGGGGGAAGGGGAGAGAGGGAGCAGGGAAAAAGATATCTTAATTAAGGAAGCCATTTTAGGGTTGGCAAGAGACTTGACTCTAGAGGGGTTCCCAGGTGTCCATGGGGATGTCCCCAGCTAGGTCCTTGGGCAGAGGAGAGGGTGCCTGAAATGGCCTTGACCCATAGTCACACTGATGAATATCTTTTTTGTTGTTTTTTGTTTTTTGTTTTTTTCGAGACAGGGTTTCTCTGCGGCTTTAGAGCCTGTCCTGGAGCTAGCTCTTGTAGACCAGGCTGGTCTCGAACTCACAGAGATCTGCCTGCCTCTGCCTCCCGAGTGCTGGGATTAAAGGCGTGCGCCACCACCGCTCGGCTGATGAATATCTTGAATATTACCATAGAACCTTTGTCCAGTGTAGGATGGAGATAGAGACAGAGAGCCACATCGAGCACTAGACTGAGCTCCCAAGGTCCAGTGAAGAGCAGAAGGAGGAAGAAGATGAGCAAGGAAGTCAGGACCACGAGGGGTTGATCCACCCACTGAGACAGTGTGCCTGATCTAATAAGAGCTCACCAAAGCTAGCTTGACTGGAACTGAATGAGCAGGACCTCCCAAAAGAGCCATCTTTGGTTCCGGCACAAACCAGGAAGTCACTTTTTAAAAGAGCTATGCCTCTGTTAGTCACCAGCAAACAGAGCCTACCAGAGAAAAGATGGTTACCAAGAAGCTGTTCTTGACTCCATTTATGTGCATTTAAAGTCCCCTTTTAAGCTTTTTTTAGGTCTTATGTGGATACATGCCAGATTATGTGTGTCATGTGTAAATAGACATTTCTCTCCACTCACCACTTCCCAAATAACCAACATAGAGGTTTAATACTATTTATATATGCTCAGCCAATAGCTCAGGCTTACTACTAACCAGCTCTTACTTTTAAGTTAACACATGTTCCTTATTCATACTCTGCCATGTGGTGGTACCTTTATTTGCATGGTATATTCATCTCCTATTCCCTCTGTGTCTGGCTGTTAACTACTCTGACTCCACCCTTCCTTCCTGCCTGGCTACTGGTCAATCAGCATTTTATTAACCCAATTCAAGTGGCAAATCTTCACAGTGTACAAGAGGATTATTCCATAGCAGTAGGTTGTATTGATTGATGTCTATGTCTCCTGATACCAGCAAAGGCCATGAGGATGCCTAGAGTCTGGGACACCACCTGGGGCCATGTTGGTGTCCAAGGGCCATGCTACTGCTGGAACCATGCCTACCTGAGTGGCCTGTGCTGCCACCTGGGACCATGATGACATCTGGGCCTGGGGTGCTGCCTACATCCATCTCTAGGTCCGTGACCCTGCATCAGCCAGTGTCTGAGTTGATGTCCATGTCTCCTGTTACCACCAAGGATTGTCCAGAGGACACAGAAAGGAAACAGGGGGGTGTAAAATGGAAGAGAGGTTTAAAAACTAGGAGACAAAATGTGGACTAAGTGAATGGGTTAAATTATAAGAGCTAGTGTAACAATCCTGAGCTATAAGATGAGACTTCATAATTAATAAAAAGTCTCCATGTTGCTTTTTGTGAGCTGGCAGCCTGAAGAAAACTTCATCTACAAAGGGACATGCTGCAGTCAGGACCATACTGATCTGGGTGGCCTGCAATGCCACTGGGACCATGGTGATATTCAGGCCAGAGCTGTTGCTAAGAACCATGCCTGGGTCCATGGTCCTGCCTCAGCTGGGGCCTGTGTTGAATTTCATAGCTCATGTTATCACAAGGGACCATAGGAACCACACATGTTGAAATCTGAAGGCCATGCTGAGCATGCCCCATCTATCACTGGCCCCGTGTTATCTGGTCCTGCCTCTCGCTGGACACTGCAACAGAAGATCTAGGTACTGCACTCAGGAGAAATTGCCCTACCTCTCACCATGGGCCTAGGAGAGCTGGCTCAGCACCTCGTTCAAGTGGGGAGTATCCCAGGGTCCTAGCTTTCACCCACTCTAACTTCTACCCCATCTATGACCTGCTGGAGTGTGTGAAGGGACTGGTCCTGTGGAACAATAGCTGCAGGATCTCCATGGCTTGAGGTAATGGCAGGAGATAAGAGAGGAGTTTCGGTGAGGATCCAGTGTGAGGGAGGCCAGAGGCCCTGAGCCAGACCAATAACTCATTGTCACGAGCATTTGAGGGTGGGGCTGATTGTTTTTTGACCCACTGCAGCTCCCAGTGCCACTAGGAAAAATGAAGAGGTGTTGGAGAGACAGGAAAGACAGGAGCAAAGTACTTTCTTAGATTGTTTTGTTTTCAATCAATTTTGGGGCAGTTTCTTTTGGGCGGATGCTGCAGAAGTGAGGGGTGGATATGGAAGGACGGGGAGGTGAGTGGGATTGGGGTGCATGATGTGAAATCCCCAAAGAATCAATAAATATCTTGTGTGTGTGTGGTTGTGTGTGTGTGTGTGTGTGTGTAATAAAATTTGCCTGCTTGAAACATTTACACTCACAAAAATTTTGATTATTAATCTTTGAAGTGGGAAATGATCTTGGGAACAGAAATGGCAAGTGACTCACGAGCCAAGCAGAAAATGCTCAGAAAGCTGTTCTCTGCATGTCTATACGGCCTCTCACCATGCGAGAATTTTCTCATGCATTATTTTTTCTGATTGCGTAATTCCCTGGGAGAAAAGCACAATAGGTAAGGAAATGAGGGTTTGGTGAAGATGATGACTTCCTGATGATCATAGGGACTAAATAACAGGATGAAAGGATACAGTGGCTCTCCTGATTTCCTGCCCAGTTATTCTCCTATGTTAACAGGCAGCTTCTGAAATTCATAGAGTTTTCTGAAATCCTGGGGGTGAGGGAAGGCCTCATCTCCCTGCCATCAACCAGTGAAAATCAGGCATTTTTAATTATGTTTCAGTAATCTTATTTATTTATTCACCCATTCAAAGATTATATTTTAAGGGCCTTTTTATGTGATCAGCTTTGTGTTAGTACATACACCGCACACAATTGCAAGTAGACAGGGTTTCTATTTTCCTGCATTCCCATCCACCGTATCTACTTCATCCTTGTGTCGACACCAGCTCTACGTCATCCTTGTGCCCCCAGCTCTACTTCATCCTTGTGCCCCCAGCTCTACTTCATCCTTGTGCCCCCAGCTCTACTTCATCCTTGTGCCCCCAGCTCTACTTCATCCTTGTGCCCCCAGCTCTACTTCATCCTTGTGCCCCCAGCTCTACGTCATCCTTGTGCCCCCAGCTCTGTGTTATCCTTGTGCCCACAAGCTCTAACTTCATCCTGTGCCCATCAGCTCGATGTCCTCCTTGTGTCCACCAGATCTATTTTATCCTTACATTCTTTGTCCTGGTATCTACCACCTGTAAACAATCTATTTCCAAATTTTCCTTTGGGTTGATATCTCTGCTATGACTGATGACAGATAAGTTTCTTTTGGAAACTTGAGGCAAGTAGAAGAGTTTGGAGATGGGAATACCAAAACACAGGCAGACAGAACAACTTCTGTTGTTGCCATAGTCACAATGAATTATTACATACTTTATGGAATGCTAGAAGAGGGGGACTCAAGTCTCTAAACACAAAGAAATGAAAAGAACAAAATGCTAACCCATATTTAATCAGTATATGCTGCATGCATATTGACATACCTTACTGTGTCCCGTTAATAAGTACAAAAAGTTTATTAACCAAAATATGCAAACATTTTAAGATTTTTACTAAATAAACCTTGTTTTCCCCCATGAAAGAAAGAAGTACCCTATTCCTGACTAGCATTTGCATAAATATATGAAACTTAGCCTGGAGAAAAGTCTGCTCTTGACCAATAATAAATTAGTTATTAAATGATAAGGAATGAGGATTGAAGAGATGGCTTAATGGTTTAGAGCACTTGTTATTCTTGCAGATGACCTGAGTTCAATTCCCAGTCATGTTGGCTCACAAACAACTATGACTCCAGTTCCTGGGGATCCATTACCCTCTTCTGGTCTCCACAGGCAGCAGGTGTGTATGTGGCACACATACAAATATACAGGCAAAATACTCATACATATAAAATGAAATAAATAAACTTTCAACAATTTAATGATAAATAAACAGGGGACTCTCAGGAGTTAAGAGCATGTACTACCCTTGGAGAGTACCTGCGTTCAGTTCCCAGTATCCATATGCAGCTCACAAGAGCCTATGTCTCTGCCCCAAGGGAAGAGATGTCCTCTTTGGTACTCCTCAGGCTCCTGTACTCATACATTATGTTCCCACATGCAGACACAAAATTTTTTTAATCCTTAATTGTAATTGGAAGTTTCTCTTTTGCCCACCAGTTCCCAAATAACCACTCAGAGGCTTAATATTACTTATAAATGCTTGACCGATGGCTCAGGCTTATTATTGGATAGCTCATACATTAAAATTAACCTGTATTTCTTATCTATGCTTTGCTATGTGGTTTGTGGCTTATTACCTCATTTTCTACATTCCTTGCTTCCTTGGTGGATGGCTGGTGTCTCCCAGACTCTACCCTCCTCTTGTACCTCTGCTTGGATTTCCCACATGGCTCTATCCTGCCTTGCCATAGGCCAAGCAGCTTTATTTATCAATCAATGAAAGCCACACATATTCATAGCATACAGAAAGACCACCTCATAGCACTTAATAATAAATAAAGACTGGATGTTGTTTTTAACTAAGTCTCTTATGTTCTATTTTACCAATAAAGACTCAGGAGCCAGATGCTGGGTTGAAAAGCTGCTAGCTCAGAGAGGCAAAGAAAGCGCCCAGCTGATCTTCTTCTTCTGCCAACATCTCAGAAAGAGTGTCTTCTCCTATGCCAACTGAAACAAAACTCCTCAAACTCAATGTCCCTCCCTTCTGCTTCCTGTGCATCTCTCTATCCATCCTCCTGATTCCCTCTTACTTTCTATGTTTTTTCCCTGTCAATTGATTGCTTGTTCCACCTCTTAACCTATGGTTGATTTTATTTAATCCTATTTACAATATTCAAATCGAAAGCTCTTGAATTAAAGGTGTGTGCTAGCAGCACCATAACTAGAAACAGGATTTTCCAATAAATAACACAATCTCGGGGTTCACAGTGTGATCAAATATCTTGTGACACCTGGGTCCTGAATGTCTTGTGTCAGCCAAAGGACTAACTTGGTGACTGTCCAGTTGAAGTATAACCAGAAGCACTCAGCAAAATTGTTAACATACAAACTGGAGGACCCTGATCCCAGAACTGCTGCTTCAACAGATCTGAGGCAGAGCCTAAACACATGCCTCTGACAAGGTCCCAGCAGCTCTGATGCTGCTGGAGTAGAACCAGGCTTTGGGAATTTTCAACACTGCCTGACACAAGTCAAAACTCAGCTAATGCCACTGCTCTCAAACTTAGAGTTCCTCTCATCCCAGACCCTCGCCCTACCCATAACCTCAGCCAGAATACGTAAACAGCAGAGGAAAAAAAACCATACACCTCAATTTGCAATAAACAACGGGACTTGTTTCCTGAAAAAAAAAGTAATCGATTTTAGAATGGTAGAAATTTGAATGTCTCTCTTTTAGAAATCGGTGATTACTTTTCTAAATTTTTACATTTTATTCGCTTATTGCACGTGTGAACGTGTGTGTGTCACAGTGTGTACGTAAATGTTAGAGACCCCCTTGCGGAAGAAGGCTCTCTCCTTCAACCCTGCGGATTCCAGGAATGAACTCCGGCTCTCAGGCTTAGCAGTTGGCACCCTTATGAGATGCCTCACCAGTCCCTAATTGCTTCCAGCCTGAAAGGATATCAGAATATATTCGTTTGAAACTGTTGGTGTCGCATTAGTGCCAAAATATATAATTAAACCCGCCTATCAATGTAAAGAATAAAAATTTAATTTGAGTTACAAAAGTCAAAAAAAAATAAAAAATAAAAAAAATAAAACCTATGCAGGAGCGGATTAAACAGCACTCATGCGCCCTCTAGCGGGGAATGAGTTCTTCATCATTCAAAAATTGGAAAATACAAAACTCAATCTCAAACAATAAATGAGATTGCTATATTTTTTAACACTTTAAAGTTTATGGGTATTGTGTTTGTTAAAGAAAAAGGTAAATTGATAAGATATATTTGTAAAGTTCACTCATAAAAATAAAAAGAAGCTAAAATTTAGAGTATATAAATTTTGGTTACTCCTTATGTTATCATCTGTTGACAGTTCTTGCCTAAACCAATTATTATTGTGCTGGCAGAAAATATTTAATGTATAGCAGCAGAAAGCGATTTAACATATGCTAGCATACAGCCATAGAATTCTAGTAAACTCTGGTGATTACCCCATTGTTAATATTCTGTTGGTCTCACTTGAAAATGCCTGATGATATTGTCATAGCCTTGTTCCCATTTGCTTAGGCCTCCGTAGAAGTAGTTCTTAGTCCTGTAACGTTTCCTGATACGGTACTTCAGTCTCTCCAGGTTCAAGTTAGCATCACCTCATGTTCAGAGTCAGACCTAAAGCATTCCGTTAACAATACCTTTTTACTTTAAGATTTTTATTTTATTTTACGTGTGTGGGTGTTTTGTTAGCATGTCTGTCTGTGCACTGCACATGTATCGTGTCCTCAGAGGCGAGAAGAAGATGCTGGGTCATCTGGAGCTGGAGTTAGACAGTTATGATGGAGTTAGACATGCAGATGTTGAGAGCCAAACCCGGGTCCTCTGGGAAAGCAGAGGACCGCTTGTAGTGTGGAGCTCGGCGGGCAGGCCTGCTTTTCATCCCACCAGGCTCCCAGCTGCCGGCTAGCTTATGCCCCAAAATAATTACATGGAAACTGTATTCTTTTAAATACTGCCTGGCCCATATTAGTTTTAGCCTCTTTTTGTCTAATTCTCATATCTCTTGCTTTAACCCATATCTAATAATCTGTGTAACACCATGAATGGTGTCTTACCGGGAAATATTCAGCATCTCTGACCTGGAGGCTGGCTTCATCGCATCTGGTTGTAGAGGCAGGGCAATTGTCTGAGCCATCTACCTCACTTCCTTCTTCCTGTTCTGTCTACTCCACCCACCTATTTTCTAACCTATTAGGCCAAGCAGTTTTCTTTATTAATTAACCAATGAAATCAACAGATTGATAGAAGACCCGCCTCCATCATTTCCCCTTTTTCTGTTTAAACAAAAAGGAAAGGCTTTAACTTTAACATAGTAAAATTACATATAACAAAACAGTTATCATGCAAAAATTACAGAAAGATCATCTCACATTTAGGCAAGTTCAGCAGTCCTCTCTCTAAGGGTTCTCTGTGTCCAGTTTATGCAATAGTCCAGGCAAGAGCAGTTTCTTGCCCAAATGGCTATCAAACTCCATAAGGATCCTCTTCGATGCCCATCATCTTCTTGAAGTAGATTGGTGCTGCCAGGAGCAGACATGTCTCATTGTCATGAAAAGTCCTAAGTTATTAAAACATTTTAAATGCCATATTCTATAGTCTTTGAAAGATATGAAGAATGCCTATTTAACTTAAATATATCTCTATATATCTAGAAAATCTAACTTACATGACTATAAGCTTTACTATTATCAATGATTATCCATTAACAACCTATATTTCTTAATTATACATTACATTTTTAAAATGAACTACACAATCACAATACCTTAATCAGTATCAGAAATACATATACATATAACAAAACTGACCTTAAATTTAAATCACTAAAGCAAAATCCATATCAATGCAAATTACTCATCTCCATATTATATCCCCCTTTAAATGTAAAAGAACACTTATAAACAATATTTGGGAATATGTAGATATTTCTCTCCAAACTGCTTCCTGCTGAATGGGGACGCTGTTAATCAGATCTTTCATGGTGTAACCTGTGTGCCAGGTTCATCTCAGTCATCAGTTGGGTGAAGTAATTTTCTGAAGGTGTTCACAGCAACCTTTCAGGAGGGCGTGGGCTATCATACCATATTGGGATAGAATCAATCCATTCAGTCTCATTTTCTATAAAAACAAAAGAAGAATCTCTTTTCCAAAGTATCATATCCTTAGATCCAAATTGTGAAGTCAAGGTATTTTCAAAATATCTATCTTGCATTAGTTCAGCAGCATTTGTAAACAAATATCTTTTAGCAGCTATTGCTTCTTCCTCAGCATTCAAAGAATTCAAAGAGAGCATAATAGTATACCGTATCAAGGTTCTCCGTATATTTTCCATCTTTGTGCAGCTTTGTTTTAACCTCTATTTCGTTTATTTTTACTTTTACTTTTTGAAACAGGTTCTCTGTATATCTTTGTCCTGGAATAACTCTGTAGACCAGGCTGTCCTTGAACTCTCAGAAATCTGTCTCTGCCTCCCAG
This sequence comes from Arvicola amphibius, assembly GCF_903992535.2. Classification (NCBI taxonomy): domain Eukaryota; kingdom Metazoa; phylum Chordata; class Mammalia; order Rodentia; family Cricetidae; genus Arvicola; species Arvicola amphibius. Next base: position 90,947,307 of record NC_052047.1, read on the forward strand.
GCATTGGGATTAAAGGCGTGTGCTACCACACCTTGAAGTCACAGAGGTCAATCTTTGTCTCCCAAGTGTTGGATTTTTTTTTAATATTTATTTATTTATTTATTTAGCATACAATGTACTGCTGGCAAGGAAGGCACCAGGTCTCATTACAGATGGTTGTGAGCCACCACATGGTTGCTGGGAGTTGAACTCGGGACCTCTGGAAGAGCAGCCAGTGCTCTTACCCTCTGAGCCACCTCTCCAGCCCAAATTAAAGATGTGTACTATCACACCCAACTACTTTCTTTCTTCCTTTTTCACCCTAAGAACTTTAACCTTTAGCATGCATATATTTTTAACACATAGTAAACTATTTAGACGTTTTCTTCAACTTTGAATCTTTCTTTTACTGTAAATCTCTCTTTCTGACTACATGAGTCTTTACTTTACCAAACAATATCAGTAGGACTAAAGCCGTGACTTTGGCGGCTAGCTCCAGTCCATTCCCTAGCTTTCCAGCCTTATGGCAGAGGTACCACAACTCTTTGGCGGTTCAAGGTCCCTGCCAGCAAGCAAGCTGCAACAGTATTAAACAACATTCAAAAGCTCCATAGTCAGGACCGCCTGCTTGAAAGAGTCAGAGTTTGCCCTGGCAGAACGGCCCAGAAAGCTGGCATTTTAAAACGACACAGCTTTTTTCCTGCCTCGGCTGAAAACCGAAAAGCATGCAGTTAATTTTCATCAACAGCATTTAAGTGTTTCGTAGCCGAACCTCTTAAAAGAGCTGCAATGTTTTGCAGCTGAATCTGAGTCAGGAAGCCTCTCTTAGATGAGAGTGCTTGCTTGCCAGACCCGAAAAATAGAGCTTTACTCTATTCTTTCCCAAGCTTTCTCAAGCTTTCTGCGGATTAGGTTATCCACGTGGGCGCCATTTTGTAGTGATGAGCTGTGGGCCGGATTCCCGCCGCCCTGCTCCCTCATGCTTAGCTTTACACGTGAAATAACATCACACAAATTGTATTCTTTTAAACACTGCCTGGCCCATATTAGTTTCAGCCTCTTTTTGTCTAATTCTCACATCTCTTGCTTTAACCCATATCTAATAATCTGTGTAACACCATGATGTCTTACCGGGAAATATTCAGCATCTCTGACCTGGAGGCTGGCTTCATCGCATCTGGTTGTAGAGGCAGGGCAATTGTCTGAGCCATCTACCTCACTTTCTTCTTCCTGTTCTGTCTACTTCACCCACCTATTTTCTAACCTATTAGGCCAAGCAGTTTTCTTTATTAATTAACCAATGAAATCAACAGATTGATAGAAGACCCGCCTCCATCAACCGCTAAACAGCTGCTTCATCTCCCCAGCCCTTTTTAAATTAATGTTATCATCATCATCATCATCATCATCATCATCATCATCATCATTATTATGTGCGTGGAGATAAAAGGACAACAGGTCAGTACCCTCCCTCCAAGTCAGTTCCAGGGATCAAAGTCAAATCAGGCACAGAAGCAAGGGCTTCACCACTGAGCCATCCCACCTCACAAGTCCGTGTCTTTCCTTTCTTAACTACCAAGCCCAAACTAAATCCAGCTCAGAACATACTGCTATTTTGCACTTTTCTGCCTTTCTTTTCACAGACTGATTTTCCCTTCGATTTCCCCTCCTCTCCCAGGGCCTCTGTGTTGCATTACCTACCCCTGGGGCCTCATTTACATAGGACAAAGCTACCCAGGCACCTCCAATGCCACGTTCAGGTAGAATGACGTCACACCTGTCCTTCAGGCTCCTTTCAATATTCTTCTTTCTCTGGAAGCTTCCAGGGAATCTTTCAGTAGCCTGTGGACCATGGGCCACTAATACCTTTTTGTTTTTAAATTCTCTGCTCTGTTATCAGATTTGGGGGGAAAGACTATGACTTCTCTTTGTAGCCTCAACTCCTACCCCACTGTCTCATATGTCAAGTGAGTACTAGTAGTATAATGTAGATACAATGTGTCCCCAGAAAGATGACATATGGGGATAGTTTAGTCCCCAATAGGAGAAAGTATCCATTATTTTAACCTCATGTTATACGGCAGTATTACTAACAAGTACCTCATTTTGGGAGACCAAAAGGGACATAATCTTCTCTGCAAAGGTCTCAAAGCTGAGACTTCCTGGTCTGACCCTTCCTCCTCTTACCCATCACTGAATCACAAACCAAAGGAGTTGGGAGGCGGTGGGATCACGAGGGTGCTAACCTCCTCAATGATTTCTGAGTAAATGGGCTGTCTGGAGGGGTCCTGCATGGAGAAAGAGGTCACTAATACTTGACTTGGAAGGGACTTTTGTCCCCAGACTCTTCCTTTTGCTTTCTCTTTGCTTCCTGGCTGCTCTAAGAGTGACTTTGCTCTAACAAACGCTTCTGCTGCCACGCTGTTCTGCTTCCCTTCAGGCCTGAGCACTCGACACTAACCGTGAGCTTAAATTTCTGAAACTGAAGCAAAACAACCCTTCCTTGCTTGGGTTGCTTACCCAAGGCATTCTGTCAAAGTGGCACAAAGCTGAGAGACCTAGTTGCTTATGCCAAAACCATAACTTCATGCTGTCTGACTTCCAAGGCTGAGTTGCTGAAGGCGAGAAATTCTGGCATCCAGCGTGTCTCTTTACATTATCTGTAAGGACCATGTATATATATACAAGGTTAAGTGAATTTTAGAATCTCCTGTTGAGATTTTCACTTTTTCTTTTGATACAGTTTCGTGAAGTTAAACAAATCACAAAGTTACCCTATGTGAACTGAAGTTCCCAGAAAGGGAGGGGGAAAAAACCCTGTGTTAAAAATTCTAGTAGGGATCTGGGTGGTGGTGGTGCATGCCTTTAATCCCAGCACTCAGGAAGCAGAAGCAGGAGGATCTCCATGAGTTTGAGGCCAGTCTGGTAACAAAGCTAATTCCAGGACAGCCAGGACTGCTTGTTACACAGAGAAACCCTGTCTCAAAAAAAAAAAAAAATTCTTCTAGGCCAAATGGCTCCAGTTTGATCTCCCCATAAAAAGATAGCTGAGGTGGCATGTGCTTATAACCCTAAAGGTGGGGAGGTGGAGACAGGTGGGTCTCAGGCTCACTGGCCAGCCAGCCTAGCCTATTCAGTGATCCCAAGCTAGTGAAAGGCCATATTTCAACACACAAGGAAACAAATCCCTGAAGCTGTTCTCTGGACTCTTCTACAAACTCATACAATTGCACACATATACACATATGATGAAACCTAAGAATCTATGAGTTAGAAGGAGCTCAGGTTTTAAAAACAATAATAATGATGGTATAGAGAACCTACTTGAGGAAATTATACCACAACAATTCCCAACCTGGAGAAAGGACTGAACATCCAAACACAAGTGGCATTTAGAAGAGTAAATTGACTTTAGAAGGAAATCATCTCTCCCCAACATATTATGTTCAAGATGTGAAAAACCACGCACAAAGAAAGAACACTAAAGCTGTAAGGGAAAACGCCAACTCACCTGCAAAGGCAAACACATCGCCATAGCACAAAGCTGAAGAGCCACAAGAATGTTCAGTGCAGTATTCCAGCCTCTGGAAAGAAGTAAACTGCCAAGCAAGCTTGCTGAATCTAGTAAAGCTAACAAAAACTAGGGCAGCTCATAACCAAAACGACTATGAGACACAGAGGAGAATTAACATTTTAGTCACAAAGGCACATAGGAGGAAGAAATGAGCAAAGCGGGGCCACATCACATCCAACACAGCCTACCAACAAATCGCTAATACTAATGGAAATAAAGAAAAGAACAAGCCATAACCAACTAACCAGGAAAAAACCAACAAAATTACTGGAATGAAAGTCTGGTTGTGGTGTAATGCTTGTAATTCTAGCATGTGGGAGACTGAGGTGGAAGACTTGGGAGTTCAAAATCATCTCTGGCTATATAGCCAATTTGAGGTTGGGCTACATCAGACCCTGTCAAAAAAAGAAAGAAAAAAAATTACATGGACTTGGGAGATGTCTCACCAGGTAAAAGGTCCATCATGCAAGCACCACAACTTGAGTTCAACCCCCAGAGCCCCGCAAAAAAAAAAATGAGTCCGGTTGTGTGCATTTGTAATCCCAGAATCTCTACAAAGATATGCAAGACAGAGAAACAGGAGAATTAGTAGAAGCTCAGGAACATACAGGTTAGCCAGCCTAGAGTGCACTGCCCAGGCAGAAATAGCAAGGGAGACTCTGTCCCAATGTGGTGTTAGGTGAATGTCAACAGCTGAACGTTGTCCTGAGACCTCCATGTGTGCACTGCAGCAATCATTCACAGACACACATTACATAAATAAAAATTACAAGAATTATCAACTCCCTTTCAATGATCTTAAAAGCAAATGGCCTCTGTTTACCAAGAATAAATTACAAATCAACTGACAGGATTTTAAAAATTGCATCAAATCGTTACTTATCTTGAAGAAACACACCTCAGTGACAAGACACTTACAGACCCAGAGTCAAAGGATGCAAGTCAATTTGTCAAGCAAATAGAAACCAAAACCAAGATGGCACGGCTATTCTGATTTCTGATATCTGATAAAGAGGATTTCAAACCAAAACTACTTAAGAGAGATGAAGAATGCCACTACATTCTAATAAAGAAAATAATCATATCAGGAAAGCATAACAGTTATAAATATATATGCACAGGACACAGGGGTTCCCACAGGAAACTCCAATAGGAAAAGAGGTAAGATGAGACAGATGGGCTCTCACACAATAGCTGATTTCAATATCCCGTTCTCATCTCTAGACAGATCTTCTCAACTAAATAATTACTTCAGATAAACTTTAGAACCAAGCTACACTATAGAGCAAGTAGACTTACTACAGAATATTCTATCCAATACATATCGAACATACATTATTCTCAGTGTCCCATAGAACCTACTCAAAAATTTATTAGATTATAGATCGCAAAACAACCCATAACAAGTACAAAAGGTCTAAGTAGCTTATTGTGTCTTAGCAAATCAAAGCAGAATAAAACTAAAAACCAATAGCAAAATAAAAACTACAGAAACTACACCAATATTTAAGAATCTAAACAAGACATTTTTATATTTTTAGTAAGCAATTCAATATATCATGCGGCAAATGCAAAAACAATTCTAGAATAAAATGCAAATAAAAGCACAATGTTTAGGATACAGCTAAGACAATTCTGAGAGAAGATTTTGCTGCAAGTGCGTTCATTTGAAAAATTCAGATATAACTCAAACAAATAATCTGATGATGCAACTCATGTTCTTATAAAAATAAAAATAAAGCTGGGTGATGGTAGCGCACAACTTTAATCCTAGCACTTGGGAAGCAGAGGCAGGCAGATCTCTGTGAGTTCGAGGCCAGACTGGTCTACAAGAGCTAGTTCCAGGACAGCCAGGGATGTTATACAGAGAAACCCTGTCTCAAAATACCATAAATAAATAAATAAATAAATAAATAAATAATAAAAATAAGCCAGATCCAAAGTAGTTAATAGATGTGCTAAATATTAGGCAGAAATTAATAAGACAGAGACTACAATGACAATAAGAGCTGATTATTCCAAAAGGTAAATAGGAATTTCAGATCTCCAAGCATTTTAACCAAGGAAGAATAGCAAATACCTACACTAATAAAATCAGCGATGGAAGAGGGAATGTTACAATGAATTTCAATGAAATTCTGAAAGAAATGAATAAATTTCTAGACACAGATGACACAGCAAAATTAACTCAAGGGAATATCAACAATTCAGAGATCCCTTAACAAACATGAAAACAGAGACAGCAATACACCATCTCCCAACATGGAAAAACCCAAAAGCAAATGGATTCCAAATCTAATTCTATCAAACCTTTAAGCAGCAGTCCTCAACCTGCGGGTCACGACCCCTTTGGGAACTGAATGGCCCTTTCACAGGGGTTGCCTAATATATCTTGCATATTAGATTTTTACAGTATGATCTATAATAGTACCAAAATTGCAGTTATGAAGTAGCTGCAAAAACAATTTTATGTATGGGGGTCACCACAACATGAGGGACTAAAGGGCCACAGCATTAGGAAGGTTGAGAACCACTGCTTTAGAAAGGCTAACACCAATGCTTCTTAAATTGTTCTATGAAATAGAAAAGGAAGAAATGCTGAAAAATTCATTCTAAAGAGTATCAAGGTAGAATATGGAACCAGCACAAAGCTGTAAAGCAATATCCTTGAAACATAGACACAAAATTCTTCTTTCAGTCTTTTAGCATGGGGTATGTGTGTGTGTGTGTGTGTGTGTGTGTGTGTGTGTGTGTGTGTATGTGTGTGTGTGTGCGTGCATGCACTACCATGGCATGCACAATGGAGGTCAGAGCTGGTCCTCTCCCTCACCATGTGGGCTCTGGGGATCAAAAACAGGTTATCAGGTTTGCCAGCAGGCACCTCTACCCACTTAACCATCTCACCAGCCCAACACAAAGATTAGTAACAAAATAGTGCATGGTGAATTCAAGAACACATTAAGAAGATCTTACATCACAGTCAAGTTGGTTTCATCTAGGGATGTAAGAATGGTCTGACATACACAAATCAAATAATGTAATTCAGCACATATAGACAAGAACAGAAATCACTACTGGACATGGTGAGACATGCCTTTAATCCCAACACTTAGAAGAGGAATCTGTGAGTTTAAGGTCTATATAGAAGGTTCTAGGCCAACCAAGACACATAATAAGACCTAGTCTCAAAAATAAAACATTTTTTATTGTTTCTATTGAGCTATACATTTTTGTCTGTTCCCCTCTTTTCCTCCCCCCACCCTTTCTACCCTCTCCTGTGAACCCCACACTCAAATTTACTCACAAGATCTTGACTTTTTCTCCTGCCTATGTAGATCCATGTATGCATATCTTAAGGTCTTATCTAGTTTCTCTAGGATGGTGGACTGTAGGCTGGTATCCCTTTGCTTTATGTCTAAAAGCCACTTATGATATTTGTCTTTCCAGGTCTGGGTTACCTCACTCAATATAATGTTTTCTAGATCCATTCATTTGCCTGCAGATTTCAAGATGTCATATTATTTTTTACTGCTGAGTAGTTCTCCATTGTATAAATGTATCACATTTTATTTATCCATTCTTCGGTTGAGGGGCATCTAGGTTATGTCCAGGTTCTGGCTATTACGAATAATGCTACTATGAACATAGTTGAACACATGTCCTTGTGGTATGATTGAACATTCTTTGGTTATATACCCAAAAGTGGTATTGCTGGATCTCGGAGTAGATTGTTCCCTAATTTTCTGAGAAATAGCCATACTGATTTCCAAAGTGACTATACAAGTTTGCACTCCCCCCTTACCCCACATCCTCTCCAGCATAAGCTGTCATTAGTGTTTTTGATCTTGGCCATTCTGACAGGTGTAAGAATCTCAGAGTTGTTTTGATTTGCTTTTCTCAGGTGGCTAAGGATGTTGAGCATTTCCTTATGTGTCTTTCAGCCTTTTGAGATTCAATTGTTGAGAATTCTGTTTAGGTCTGTATCCCATTTTTTATTTGATTGTTCTTTTGATATCTAGTTGCTTGAGTTCTTTCTATATTTTGGAGATCAGTCATCTGTCTGATAGGGGTTGGTGAAAATCTTTTCCCATTCTGTAGGGTGTTTTATCTTGTTGCCCATGTCCTTTGCTCTACAGAAGCTTCTCAGTTTCAAGAGGCCTCATTTATTAATTGTTTCTCTCAGTGACTGTGCTACTGGGGTTCTATTTAGGAAGTTTTCTCCTGTGCCAATGCATTCAAGGGTACTTCCCACTTTCTTTTTTTCTTTTTTTCTTTTATCAGTGTGATTGGTTTTATGTTGAAGACTTTGATCCATTTTAATTTGAGTTTTGTGCATAGGGATAGATAAGGATCTATTTTCATTCTTCTACATGTTGATATCCAGTTATGGCAGGACAATTGTTAAATATGCTTTCTTTTTTTACATTTTATATTTTTAGCTTCTTTGTCAAAAATCAGGTGTTTGTAAGCATGTGGATTTGTTGTAGGAGGCTGCTTGTTTTTTTCCCATCTATTCAGCTCCGAAATAACCACACAGAAACTGCATTGATTAAATCATTGCTTGGCCCTTTAGATCTAGCTTCTCATTGGCTGACTCTTACATCTTAATTTAACCCATTTCTATTAATTTGTGTATTGCCCCATGGCTGTGGCTTACTGGCAAAGTTTCGGCATGTGTGTCTCTGGTAGTGGCTTCATGGCTTTTCCCTGACTCCGCCTTCTTTCCCCCAACATTCAGTTTAGTTTTCCCTGCCTACCTATATTCTGCCCTGCACAGACCTAAGACAGTTTCTTTATTAACCAATGGTATTCATAGCATACAGAGGGATATCCCACATCATGGATTGATAACTGCGACTTCTATTTGATTTCATTGGCCCTCCTGTCTGTTTTTATGCCAATATCAGGCTGTTTTCAGTACTGTAGCTCTGTAGTAGAATTTGAAGTGAAGGATTGTGATGCCTCCAGAAGTTCCTTTATTTTACAGGATTGTTTTGGCTATCCTGGGTCTTTTGTTTTTCCATATGAAGTTGAGTATTGTTCTTCCAAGGTCTGTGAAGAATTTTGCTGAAATTTTGATGAGCGTTATATTGAATTTGTAGATTGCTTTTGGTAAAATTGCATTTCTTATTGTGTTAATCCCAATAGCATGGGAGTTCTTTCCATTTTTTTTTGGTGTCTTATTTAATTTCTTTCTTCAAATATTTAAAAGTTCTTGTCATGTAGGCCTTTCACTTGTTTGGTTAGAAATTACACCAAGATATTTTATGTTATGTGTGGCTATTGTGAAGGATGATGCTTCTCTGATTTCGTTCTCACCCCATTTATCCTCTGTATAAAAGAAGGCTACTGATTTTTTAAGGTAATCTTGTATTCTGCTACATTACTGAAGGTATTTATGAGTTGTAGAAGTTCCCTTGTAGAGTTTTTGGGGATCACTTATGTACACACTATCATATCATCAGCAAACAGTGGAGTTTGACTTTTTCTTTTCCAGTTTGTAACCCCTTGATGTTATTTTGTTGTCTTAAAAATAAAACATTTTTAAACAAACAGAAATCACATAAAAGACCTTAGACAAAGTTTCACATCTCTTCATGACTAAAGCCTTGGAGAAACTAGAAATACAAGGAATATAGCCCAACAAAATAAAATCTCTATATAACAAATCTATAACCAAAATTATCTGAAATAGGGAAAACTCAAAGAATTTCATTTAAAATTAGGTATACTGTTTACATGCTTAATCAATATATTATTCATAGTCTTGGCTAGAGTACTAAGACAAGAAATAAAAATATAAAGACTCCACATAAGAAAGAAAGATGTCAAGGTGTCCTTATGTGGTAGGTTGAATGTAATCAGCCCCCATCTCATAGAGAGTGGCACTATTAAGAGGTGTGGCTTTGATGGAGTAGGTATGGCCTTTTTGGAGGAAGTGTGCCACTGTGAGGGTAGGCTTTGAGGTTTCCTATGCTCAGGATACTGCTCAGTGTCTCAGTCAACTTCCTGTTGCCTGCAAGATGTAGGACTCTCAGCTATTTGTCTAGTACCATGTCTGTCTTCATGCCTCATGCTGCCTGCCATTGTAATAATGGACTCAGCCTCTGAAATTGTAAGCGAGCCCCTTCAATGAATCGCTTTCTTTGAAGAGTTGGCACGGCCATGGCGTCTTTTCACAGCAACAGAAACTTTAACTAAGACACCTTACTTCCTGACGGCATGATCTTAGAGACTCTCAAGACTCTTCCAGAAAGTTATTAGGTCTGATAAATACTATCTGTTAACATCCAGACAAATCTGGTACCACTCCTCAAGGACCTGACAGATGCCTTGCATCATGCCTAAGTAAAACTCCACCTCTCTCTCTCTCTCTCTCTCTCTCTCTCTCTCTCTCTCTCTCTCTCTCTCTCTCTCTCTCTCTCTCTCTCCATCTTTCTGTCTCTCCCCCTTTCTCTTTTTTTCTCTTCCCTCCCCCCATCCCCTTTATCTCAATAAAACTCTTGACTTAAGTTTTGCCTGCAGCCTCTGGCTCTCACCCGCCAAGGTCTTTTATGCACAGAATAGGAGAGGGCTCTCACACACCTCCAAGGTCCCTCCCACCCAGAATCATTACACTACCATCAAATTCACAGAAGACAGAGTTCAAAAATCAGCAACTTTTCTACACAACAGTAACAAACTTGCATGGGCGGAAAACAGGACAGCAATCCCCTTAACAACCAGGAAGGCTTTCAAGGGTGATGACTCCAAAGTTTTGGGTTTCTACTAGCAAACTGAAACTCCACATCAACTCAAGCATAAAGCATCAGCCACCAACCATCTTCTATCTAGGGACTTTCATTTTAAATAATAAAATGTTTTCTTTGTCTTCTTTTGTGGGGAGGGGAGAGTTGACACAAAGTCTCACTATGTACCTCCCGCTGGCCTAGAACTCAACATATAGGCCAGGCTGGCCTTGACCTCACAGAGATCCTCCTGCCTCTGCCTCCAGAATGCTGGGATTAAAGGTGTGCACCACCATGCCAGACCCTTTCTTTGTCTTTTTTTCTATAAACACCTTACGTAAATTTTCCCTGGCACCCCCTCAGTAGAACCCCAAGTGATTTGTGGCCTATGATTTGTGCCACTCACAAACCTTTCCTCAAATAAATCCTTCACAGTTCGAAGGCATCTGAATATATCTTTAAACGCAGCAAGCAAGCCTTACAAATGATAAAAACTAAAACCAAAATTTTCCATAAGAACATACCGAGCTAGCTTGCAATTGCAATAAAGAAACCTTGCTTTTTGCAGTCTGGTCTTCTCTGGTTCCTGGTGGTCTCTCTGGGAGTCATAATCTGGGCACAACAGTCAAGTCAAATTAAGGGAACATTGACAACAGGGTAGGAGACTATCTCACAATCCCTGTGTATAGATACTAAACAATACCTAGTATCTCTAGGTGTTAGTCCATGGAAGTCCCTATTTTAAGGGATTAAAATGTAAATAAATTTGCTTAAGAAATAACTGTGTTTCCTCATGTGGTGATATTGACTCCAAACATGTTTCGTGATAATGACAACGATGGATAAGCAGGGAGGAAGGGAAAGGAGAGCCACGAAAATGTAGATGTTCAAACAAAATTATTTTGAATTTAACAAGTTTTTAAAAAATATATGAAAGGGAAAGTAAAAGAAGTCACGGACTTGCCCAACACCGTTAGGTCCATGCAGGTGAAGGAGACCCATGTGCCTGCTTGAGGCTGCTTTCCCAGGAGGGCAGAAGAAACTATGAGCCTGTTTGACACCTCATAGAGCCAGACAGTCAGGTACCATTGTGATGAACAAATATATGGTGCTGTATAGGAGATAAAAAGAGGCAGAATGGTTCTTGTCTTATGAAGAGAGCCAGATCTGAAGAGGCAACGGTGGTGAGGAGCGGGCTGATGTAAATCACCAGGTCCATGGTGATGTCCCGATCTGGCCCTACCACAGCCCAGTCTGTTGATATCTGTGACTCCTATCACCGAAAACTGTAAGGATACGGCTGCCCAGAATTGGTCCTGCCCCTTACTGGCTGCAGTATGAGGGAGAGCTGGCCCTGCACCTCCCCTGGGCTGCACATCAGAACTGGCCCTGATGGTGTGCCTGCCAGTGATCTGGGTTCCCAAGGGAGAGCAGGCGAACTGGCCCCATCCCTTGCTGCCTGCTGCATCGGGTGTGCTAGCTGGGCAGTCATTGTTTGGAGAGCTCTCACTGGTGGTGAGGATGAGGGAGAGAGCTGGAGGGCTGACCAACCCAGCTACCACCCAGGTCCGCAACCAGGACTATGAGTTGACCCACCCCAGTGTCCACCCCGTCTATTTACTGCTGGAGCATGTGGAAGGAAAGAACCTACAGATCTAAAACAGCAATATCTCCATGACACAGGATATCCAAGAGGAGTCCCAGTGAGGGCCCAGTAGCAACAGTGTGGCATAAGCCAGAGACCTCAAGGCAGACCAATGAAGACATTGGGGTAAAGGGCATACCGTGTGTCTCACTGTGCCACACTACAGCTTCAACGAGATTTTTTTCTTTTAAATTTTCTTTTATTTTATTTTGGAGGGGAGGTTGCAATGGCAGAGGGCAGATACAAAGGGACAGGGAGATAAATGGAATTAGGATTCATAATGTGAAATCCACAAAGATCAATAAAAAGTTAAATATGTATATATATACATATATATGAGAAAGACTAAATACAGTAAAATACGAAAGTTCACATTATTTCTCAATTTTAAAATCTTTTTAAAAATATATTTATTTATTACATATACAGCATTCTGCTTGTGTGTATACTTGCATGCCAGAAGAGGGCACCAGATCTCATTACAGATGGTTGTGAGCCACCATGTGGTTGCTGGGAATTGAACTCAGGACCTCTGGAACAGCAGCCAGTGCTCTTAACCTCTGAGCCATCTCTCCAGCCCCCTTAAAATCTTTTTTATTGTATTTATTTGTTATTTGTGAACTAGGGTTGGGGATGAGGCTGTGGAGCAGCTTTGTGCAAGACTGAAATATTCTATCCTGCCAGGAAGCTCCTAATCCAGAAGGTAAACAACTCAAAATAGCTTCAGGAAGTCCCAGAAACTAATCAGATCCCCTATACCCCTTCCTCCCAAGAATAAACAATAAAGACTGCTGAGAATCACTCTTAGACAAGGTAAGCTGCAAAGATTCTGAGACCAGACCACAGCTGCTTGGAAGAAGCATAAAAATACCCCAGCTGCCTGGGAGAGGTTTAGATCAACTTAGTTCTTGGAAAGAATATTCCCCAACCTGTTGAGCTGTCTGAAGGCTATGCAGTGTGTACCAGATTCCTAGCTTTCAGTGAGCTGTCATTCATGCTGGGCCGACCTCGCTGATACAAGCTGTCCTCCAGTCATTTCTGCTCCTGTAGGTAACTATATTCCTTTAAGTAACCCCGATAACTCATTTGTTCACCAAGTTGTACTTTGGTGGTACCTGAGCTTTGATCTATCATGGGTTCCCTATATGGTGTGAGTAGGCATGTGTGTTCTGTCTTCCCAATAAGAGTTTTGTCACCCTATACGGTAACATGTAGTTTGCATATGTGCTCTGACCAACACTTAAGGACTTGAGGCTACAATTCTGGGTGTTAGTCTTGGCATAAACACATTTACCTGCTGAGCCATAGCACAGCCTGTAATAAGCCTTGTTTTTATAAGTGATACCTATAAATAATCCGCAAAGAGAAGTTTTACTTTAAATACAAGCATTTCAGAAAATACCGCATAGCCTTGGGTGCCATCTCTTTAAAAGATAAGTCACAGGAGACATGGGATTGTGATGACGGCTAAGGGAGAAAAAAACTAGGCACCTTTGTGTCCAGTAGTTCCTCTGCTACCAGCAGTCTGTCTGTCTGCTGAGCAGCCTGTTTCATTTATGTCCCAGACACAGTGAATACGTTTTAACGGAAAACCTTAAGCTACTCCAAGACTACTTCAATCCAGATCAATGTTATCACTTTTCACAGCTAGCCAAAATCCAAACTCATGGTTTCCTTCTCTCCTGACAACCCCTTGGGTCAAATGTCAAAAGGAACTAGAGAAAAATGGGTGGAGAATGATTTTCACATTCTCCCTTGGCAAACTTTGAAGTGAGCCTTCCCCCAAAAATCAGTTAAAAGACATAATTATTCTGTTAAGAAAACAGAGCAAGTTTAAGGCAGAAGAGAACATGTTAAAGTCATCCGAAATTCCCTCCAGCATCATCAACTCGGAACAACTCCCAAAATCTCCTCTAGATTTCAAGGCACATTAATTACAACTGTCAAACATCGTTACTCTGAACTGTAATCGCCTAAGCGCCTTTGACTGAGCGTGCAACGCAGGGTTGGCAAAGAGAACTTGTGCTCAATTGCTGTTCATTCATGCTGACTTGAAAGAGCTGTTTTGTTTTTGTCAAAGAGAACAACATCCCACTATCCTAAAAAACAGTTGACCAAAGGTGAATGTTTAAGCAGCAGTCCAGTGTTGCTCATTTCATTAGAAACCAAGGCAAGCACAAACCCTAATTAAAGCACATTTGCAGAGAACGCTGGTTATGGCAAAGCTGTAAAGCTTTCTCTGAAACAGTGTGTGACAAGGCGTGAAAGCATGAGGACTCTGATCAGCAACAGAACACATGTGTAGGAAAGAATGACAACGATTGGTGCCAGCAAACCAGCTCAAAAAGTAACAAGGCAACCACCAAAGCGGTGATTGGCAGTACCATGGCACCAAGAGTACCAAGAGGGTACAGGTTATTGTACCCCGCTGTTATGAGACCTGGGAAATGCGCCAACACCCACTTTGGGACAAATGCCTTTCTGACTCTTTTATTGAACTGAAAAAAAAAGTCATATCAAGACACACACACAAAAAAAAACAGGCTAAAGGGGATTTTATTACCCTTTAACTTGCAAAAAGAATAGAGCTAGAATAATCCAGGCAATACCTGCTGCCCCTCTGCCTTGAGGTAGAGGCTTTCAGTTAACCTAAATATCTGAGCCCCAGAACTGCTGTTTACTTGTTCTTGGGGAGGAAACAATAAACTATGCTGGTATCTATACCAGCAATACTGGGTGACAATTAAAAATAAGGAAATAGTCCTAGCTACCATTTGGGTTTCCTTCCAAGTGGAAATTGCAAACCAGCAGAAGTATCTAGTCACAGCCTCTTAATGAGCCCACCTAATAAGGAAGAGCTGCTTCTGCTTCCTATTTTTAAAAAGTAGAGAATGAAAAAAAATAAAGCAAGGAAGCCCAATTGTATATACATGCTTGCTTTCCACTGATGTGAGGGTGAACACTCATCTTCATTACTATAATGATATACCTGAGGCAGGGCAACACTATAAAGAAAAATTACTTATTAAAAAGCAGTTTTGCAAATTCAGGGGCATCACACTGGTAATGGCTTGGTTCCAAAAAAAAACCCAAAAAACAAACCTTCTTATCTGCATTATGTCACCATAAGAGTACACATGAGGGGAAACACATCTCAAAACAGAAAATCAGAGAGAAGCTAGAGTCCCACAGTTCCTCCCAAAGGCACAACCCCAGTTGACCTGAAACTTGTCACTAGATCCCATCTTTAAAGGTTCCATACCATCTCCCAATACTGGCAACCTGAGGGTCAAGCTCCAATACGTGAGGCTTTAGGGGGCCAGCAACATCTAAATCAAAGAAGTTCCCTGTCTTGTCTGTTCCAGGAGTGTAATGATGGAGGAGTGTCTATGTGTTCATTTCATTGGTTAATAAAGAAACTGCCTCGGCCCTTTAATAGGACAGAAAATTAGGTAGGCGGAGTAAACAGAACAGAATGCTGGGTAGAAGGCAGTGAGGCAGACGCTTCAGGCAGTCGCCATAGACAGTCACCATGTTTCTCCTCTCCAAGACAGACACAGGTTAAGATTTCTCCTGGTAAGCGACCACCTCGTGGTGCTACACACATTACTAAATATGGGTTAAAGCAAGATATGAGAATTAACTAATAAGAGGCTGAAACTAATGGGCCAGGCAGTGTTTAAAAGAATACAGTTTCCGTGTAATTATTTCGGGTGTAAAGCTAGCCGGGTGGCGGGACCCAGACCCGCCGCTCCGTCTACAGTGTAATCTGTATTCTGGATAGTACAACAAAGTGCTCATTATGTACATCACCTTCATGAAATGCAATGCGATGGGCATTGCTGCATTTACACACACTTGCCATGTGCTATTTGTGATTGTTATACACTTTTGAAAGGATTCCAGAAACTTGCATAGTTTCGGAGATGATGTTTTTGTTTTGGAGTGCAGTCTCTCCTCCCTTTGAGAATACAGCATCTTATCAGATCCCATATGTGAGAGTCTGTGATGAACTCACTCTCTCTTGGGAATATTATGTCAAATTTTATCCGATTCTCCATATGTGAGTTACTGACCTCAACCACTGGACCTCAAGTGCTTATGAGGTCAGGGGTTTGCCTGACACTGATGGCAAGGCTGCACTCTGTCAGCTGTTCCTGAAGATGGAGAGCATGCATTGTGATAGGCTGCACTCGGATTAGCTTTGTACAAAACACTCAACTCAGGCACAGGGCTCTAAGATTCCCCACCCCAGCACTAGAAAGGCCCACTAGCACCAAAGACTCATGCTGCCGCAAATCTCTAAGATAGGCTGGCTCCTCAGAAGAATCACAACTACAAAGCCATATCTGAAACATTTGGTGGCTTTGTATTTGAAGCCACATCTCCTCTTATAAGGACACTAACTCCACCATGACCTACCATTAGGATCTCATTTAACCCTATTACTAATTCAGTCACACTGAGGGCTAAAGCCTCAACATGAATTCACAGGGGCAAGAGGCACTTCAGTCCATTGTCCCCTGTAATTCTCAACCTACATGGATCCTCTACCATTCATTCACACACCCACCTTTGTTTCACAAAAGAGGTAAATTAGCTAGTAAACGTCTTCCAATTGAATATGCCTGCTTCCTTCAAAAGCTTGTATCATGAACCCCTAATAGCACACAGCAATGTTGCTGCCTGGTGATGGTACTGTTTCTCAAGAAGACTCATTCTTCCAGCCTCTAAAGTAAGTTCCTTTGAAACATCACACACACACCTTCTCTCCTCTGCTGTGGAATGACCCTTCTGTACACTGTGAAAATCTGTTGCTTTCATTGTTAATAAAAAGCTGATTGGTCAATAGCAATGCAGGATTTGGGGGGGCAGAGAGAATGCTGGGAAGATGGGCAGAATCTGAGGAGTTGAGAATAAGACACTGAGAGGAAACAGGAGGTGCAAATGAAAAAGAGGTAACACCACGTAGCAGGATGTAGATTAATAGAAATGGGTTAATTTTAGTTGTAAGAGCTAGTTAGTAATAAGCCCAAGCCATCGGCTAAGCATTTATAATTAATAATATGTCTCAGGGAGCCTGAAGTCCAGATGAAAAACTCTGCTTATACTTTTCTCCCTTATTCTCAGCTATTGTCCTTGCTTCAAACTTCACCAAAGAGGGAAACCTTTAAATTCATCTGCATCTATACCCAATCTCACATTCTCTCCTACCTTTTACATGCAAAACAGCATGTTTATTGAGCATTTTTGCTAAGATATCAAAATCTTTGTTAAGTCTCTGAAACTGACCACAACTTTTCGTCAACTTCAGATGTTAATTTGACATAATCCAGAATCTGAAGCATTGAGGAGTTACATCTATCAGACTTGTCTATAGGGAACTCTTTGATGGTTAATTGATATAGGAAAACCCAGTCCACTACAGGTGGTTCATGCATGTGCTGGTGGTATAAGAAAGATAACATGCACATACATGTGTGTGCATGCATGAGAAGAGAGAGAGAAAGAAAGAGAGAGAGAGCAGTGTTTCTCTGCTACTTCTGCTTCAAGACCCTATCTTGAGTTCCTGCCCTGATTTTCCTTAATGAAGGATTGTGATTTGGAAACATAGGTGAAGTAAATCTGTTCCTTTCCCAGTTGCTTTTGGTCATGGTGTTTTATCACAGCAACAGGAAGTAAATTAAAACATCACTCCCAACATTCTACAAAATAAAAAGTAGTAGACCAACTCCATAATAAATTCTCAGCATCCATGCCAAATGAACAAGAACATTAATGTTTGAAAGTAGGATTAAGGAGAACCATTAAAAAAGAGCTGCCACACACCCCACCCCACAAGAGAGACAGGGCATACCAAACCACCCTCACACTCAGTCAGACCAAGCAAGGGGCCCAAGAGAACCACCGGCAGAGAAAGGAAAAGAAAGGCATCTCCCCCAGTTTCACTTGTTTATTTATCAAGGAACAGTCCTCTGTTGTCCTGAGACAGGAGTGTTGGGGAATCTTATTTTAAGGTGTGTGACTTTTGTTTATGCTGCATTTGTTTAACTCTGTGAAGCTGTGATCCTTTGCCTGTCCAAAACATCTGATGGTCTAATAAAGAACTGAATGGCCAATAGCGAGGCAGGAGCAAGGATAGGCGGAGTTGGCAGACAGAGAATATAAATAGAAGGAGAAACAAGGAAGAAGCGGAGCAATGAGAGAACAAGCGGAGGACATCAGGGGCCAGCCAGCCAGCCACAGAGTAAGAAGGAATGTAAGATATACAGAAGTAAGAGAAGGAAAAATCCCAGAGGCCAAAGGTAATCGGGATAACTTAAGAAAGGCTGGTAAGAAGCCACATTAGAGCCAGGCATTCACAAGTAAAAATAAGTCTCTATGTGTGCACAACTGTGCATCACCATGTCCAGTTGGGATTGCTGTTATCTAGACATTTCATTACTCCCCCTTCTGCTTCTCCTGCATTTGAGCAAGCTGATATAAAAGCTCACATGCTCCCTCCTTTGGCACCTATGGGTGAAATAAACCATGGGATCTCTGCCCATACATGCATAGGGCCTTCACACAAGCCCTTCCTTCAAATCATAATAGAAACCACAGACCAGTCTCTTGTCTCTCCTCTTAGAGCATTTTTGATCAGGTTCTGAAACACTGTCCTATTGTTCCCCAAAGCCTTACTGTGTAAATAGTAAACATTTTCATGCCCTCTTAGACATGTAAATTAAACTGGATGATAGTTTATCTTACTACTCCAAAGTTGACATAGCAGATACATTACAAACTAGATAATACTGGGCCAGCAACATGGCTCATTAGGGTAAGGTTGGTTGCCACTAAGGCTGTCTCCCTGAGTTAAACTCCTGGAACCCACATTATAGAAGGAGACGGCTGACTCCTGCAAATTGTCTTCCACCATCATACATGTGCCTTGGTGTGTGCATGTCCATGTCCACACACCCATATACACAAAAATGTAATTTAAATTTAAACATAAAAATATAAACTAGTGATTGCTTCTTGCATAAAATGTGACCAGCAAAGACTAGACACACATGCATTGGCAGAGCAAAGAGAGAGGCAAAACACCAGGCTTTGTGCAGAAGCCATGCTGTCACCCCTGGGAATGGCGCATAAATGTTGTGCAAATCGAGCTCCCTAGACAACAAGGCCCTCTGGAGAAACCCATCCATTTGGCAAGGACCTATGTGTAGCACACATAATAAAAACCCAGAGACAAGATACTGAGGATCAACCTGAAGATCAAAAAAGCAAAACAGCCAAGCCACTAGAGCTCTTATCTCTAAGAAATCCTCAGACTGAAGGAGAGTGAGTTCCTATCTCATCCCATCTTATATCCCTCTCTAGTGCTGGGATTAAAGATGTGTGACTCCCTAGTCCTGAATTAAAGGTGTGAGCTGAGCCACCAACATTTGGATCTGTTGCTGTGTTGATCTTGTGTAACCTAGGGTGGCCTTGAACTCAAAGAGATCCATCTGCCTCTGTCTCCCAAATATAGGGTTAGGGTTTAAAACTAGGCCTCTAGTGACCTAGTTTTATTTTCTGGTCTTCAAGCAAGCTTTATTTATAAAACATAAATAAAATATCACTATACCTATTTTTTAAAAAAGTACTGCCAAAACCTGCACTAATCCTAGGGAACTCATGGGCTTCAGGCCTCTGTAGCTTTCGCTGTGCTTATTCTTATTAGTTTTTGCTCTGTTAGCTGTGATTACACCTGACTTTACTGAAAACAAAAGTCTTTATAGAAAAATTACATTTCTCTGATCTGTTATAGAAACTGATTTCTTTGGTCGCCCTGGCTGCCTTTGCAGCCATCCTGAATAAGCAGGAGAAACTCACTGAGGTTAATTATTATTGTTTATTCAATTCCAAAAAGAAGTAAATATACACGAAAGAATTTAAGAACTTGGAAAACTGTTTCTTAAAAGATGACATTGAAAACTTATAGTAACATATAAGGAAAAGATATATGCCATGAAAGGTCAGACATTTCTCTGGTGCCAGGATATGAACACTTAAGATATTTTTCCAATATATCAATAAAGGAATCTAAAACTCCCAGTTCCCTTAAAGAAAAGTACATGCAGAAACTGCCAGGAAGAATAGAAATGTACTTCAAATAGTTAAAAGAGCTAGGTATTAATCATTACTATTTTAAAGATTTATAAAGAATAAGATTATAATTCTAATCCACATAATAAAGGTGACATATAGATTACTTAGAAATGGGTATACACCTGAAAGGGATATTCTAGGCCAAACAATACACTCAGGTGATTTTATGTTGTTAATCACAAGGCTTAAATCTCTTACTTTGTAATCGTATGTTTGCTGCTGGCTAGGTCACAGTATGAATAAGATGCACCTAGCTAGATATAAACATTTGGCTTGCATTCTAATGACATGGGGTAAAGGTCAATGACATCAAGGGAGTGGGAAAGAAAAAGAGAAACTAAAATGTTAATGATTCTTAGAAAATGATTAAAGAGAAATGATTTGAAACTGCTCATGCTTGGCTGCATTAGAACTTGTATAAATAAAGACAGCCTGAGGTAGTCAGAGCCATCAGCTTGAAAGACAACCGTCTGACTCTTCATTCTTCTCTGACTTCACACATTCTTCCTGTGGCACAAGAACCCTGCTGGAGTTGGACTCCGGCAGCTTAGTAGCCTTATGCCTATAATACCAGCATTTGAGAGGCAGAGGCAAGATGATGCTGAGAGAGATCTATGGCTCTCAGTTTTTTATTTCTTTTTTATTTTGCTCTTTGAGCTCTCATTTGTGCCTAACTATCAGACACAACCAAAATCCAAAAGTCCAGGGAGCTGGAGTGTTACACCTCAAAAACAAGGAAAGGTAGAGGCTGCACAGGAGCAGGCAGATTAGAAATACTCAGCAGATGTATCCCAGATGCCTGCATCCATACTAGCTATCTGTATATCCTTGGTAGACTCTGTCTCCTTGGGGTTCAGGTCCAGGTCCTGTCTTTCTACCATCTCTCTAGGTGATGTCATACAGATCCCTGGATTGTGATGTCACTGACATGACAATACTCCCACATTTACGTTATCTTAGTTTTCTCTGAGTCCTGTGTTTAGATCTGTCTCTTGACAGCTACCATGTCTTAGACACTGCCTTCCTGACCCATCTAAGACTATTGATAGCCCTAAATCCTCCTTCCCTCTATCCGATCCATCAAGTCCTTCCAATCAAATATATTCCAAAGCTACTGGTTCTTTCTCATGTCACATCGGTCACCATACCAGTCCATGCCACCACATTGCTACTGGCCATTACATTTCTCTTTCTTTCCTCCTCTGTTCTATTCCAAATGGCCAAAGAGACCATCTTAGACTGTAGATCAGCTCATACTTCACATCTTTCCCAAGCCTTGTAACAGCTCCCCATTCCCAGCCTTATCTCTCCCACACTTAACTACTGCCCCAGAAAAAACACATTCTTCTCTGACTCAGGGACAGCCCTCTCATCACAGGCCACTCATCCCTCTGCTGGGAAAGCTGCTGCCTTCTTTCTCATCCCTCTGCTGAGCTTAAATCTCTGCTCCTTAGATTCTCCTTTACTCTAATGATCTGTTCTGTCCCTTTAAGAGACAAGCCATGCCTACTCCCTCCCCTGAGGGAGTCAGATCTTCCTGCATGAAGCCTGAGTCCTCTTCTCAAAGAGGCTGCTTCTGTCTTCCCCCCCCCCCCCTCTCTCTCTCTCTCTCTCTCTGATCTTCTCCTTCCCCCCTTCCCTTCCATAACTCACTTAATAAATATCCAACCTCACTCAGCATGGCATACCTACCCATGTCTCAGGGACCTGCAGCCATCCCTTCCTGGGACTGGCTGCTCTCAGCACCCCCTGCCTGATGCCTGCCCTAGCTCGGGGACCTGTGGCGTGGTCTCATGGCCCGCTGCCCACTGCAGCCACTCAGGATCTGCAGCATTTTTATTTTTACCATTACAGTGTGGAGGGGATGTTCTTCGGTGAGGGAAGAAAAGAAGGAGATGGACACCTTCTGAGCATGAATTGGGATGGCTGCCAGCAGCATTTAATTGAAAAAAAGATAACACCTTTTATACTGTAGGATTAAATGGGAGACAAAGGTCACGTGAGCTAGGGTGTGGCAAGAGATCAGAAGCTGAGGAATCTAGCGCTGACCTTGACAATAGTCACGTGTTGAGGGCCACAGGTTCCTCTTGTTAGAGATGAGAATGATAACAGGACCTTTCCTCAAGCCCCAAAGGGAATGGAGACCAAATGCCTGACCCTGGTAAAGGATTTCTTCTAGGGAGCAGATACTATACTACAATTTCTTAGTCTTACTGCATGGGTGTGTTCCTCTCATAATGTTCCTAAAAGGGGAAGGTCTTATTCTTTTCCAATTATACAGTACCATTCTGATTTCTCTATGTTTAACAACTGAACTCTTGCCCTTAATGGATTCAGACTCTGAATCTGAATTGTAAGCATTTCCTCCATGGGATCAGGTGTGTCCAATAAATAACTTTCTGTTCTTGGTGTAATTAGGATGGCACAATGGAATCCCTGGTTCCACAGTGGCAGGATTTTTCCCCCAAAGAATTATTTTCTTTAGAGAGGCTATCATTGTACACATTTTTATCCTTTATGAAAGCCCACACAAAATTTCCCAAAGGGAAAGGCATTAATATTGAGAATCATTGAAAATGAAAGTAGAAAGGTGATGCAGAAGCGTGGTCTGCAATGTTGAAGTGCTGGAACTTCGTCAAGCACCAATGGTCACCATGTAGCCAACGCCACCTTCCTCTTTTTTTATTTTTTTATTTAGATGTCTGGAAATCATGTTGAGAAGCTCTAATAGGGCTTCTCAGTTGCTAGAGGATGACTAGAAGAAGGATGAGAACGAGAACAACAACTAGAGTGTCCATACTGGTAATAAATGACCAAAAGGTTTTTCCTATCACAAAGGAATTTAAAGAATCTTTCCACCACCGTGGAAGCTGAGGGATTGTATAGCATGACTAATTGTAGTAATTTGGCTATGCTTACATAACCAAAATGTCTAGATTATATAAGGAAGAGCCTGTGAGGAAAGGGCTGCCCAGGCCTTGAGCTGGGGTGTTCAGGGTCCAGGGCAGGGTATGTGAGCCATCCCCTGTAACAGATAGGGAATGAGGGATTCTAGGAGAACCTGGCAGCCAGATCCAGCTTTGCTATGTTAAATAGGCACCTTAGCCTGTTTCACTCTTTTTGCTGATAATAAACACTGTGATCAGGGACAATGAGATCCATCTGTGACTACTTCCTGCTGACATTGGGGTGTGATAATTGGGGACCCAAAAAGCTGGAGTGTTGACCAAATCCAGGAAGAGTAGCTGTTTCGCTTTTGTCTTTGGGGACACTAGAGCTAGGGCAGTGTAGGTAGCAGGTGGAGAAGCATGCAGTCTTTAATGGACTGAAAATCTGCTGGAACAGATACATACCAGGGGCAGAAAATAAAGTTAAAATTTCTTTCTCTCTTTCTTTCTTTTCTTTTTCTTTTCTTTTCTTTCTTTTTTTTTCTTTTTTCTTTGGCTTTTCGAGACAGGCTTTCTCTGTAGGTTTTGGTGCCTGTCCCGGAACTAGCTCTTGTAGACCAGCTGGGATTAAAGGTGCTCACCACCACCGCCAAGCAGATTTCTTTTTCTTTTAGGGGTACATTTGAACTTCCAGGTTCTTAGTTCTGGTACCTGAGAGAGAAGAGTCTCAAGATCAGGAAAGAGAAGAGTACCCAACCCGTCAGAAACATGCAGGTGAGGAAACAGGCAATTGGCTGACAGTCCATTTGAGAGGCAGATCCAAGCCAATTCCCTGAAACTTACAAGAACATTTTTTAAGTTCACAAAAAGTTTCAGATATGTTAGTTAGCATCACCATTGTTTGTCATCTGTATTGAAATTCACATTGTAGAAAAGTCAGTTAGCTGGTGTCTGGAAAACAGCTGGAGTAGACTCGTGCCTTTGATGCCTAGCAAAAGCTATAGCTTTGGGTTAAAAAGTATGAACATTTTTTTACCTCTGTCCAGAGAGCCAGATATAGATGGGACAGGCACCATGCAGTGCATGCCACCTATATGTCTGCCTGGGGAAAGGACAGGGCATCTTTTTAAGTACTGAGTTCACCAGACTGGAACATGGGAGCAAGGGTGCATTTACCAAGCACACAGATGCACATACAAAGACACAAAGGCACAAGAAAAGGTGGTATATTGCAAGGGAGTATGTTCTGTTTATTTGGAGTATAAAAATGAAGTAGAGATTGTAGAGGCCCAAAAATGTGAGCCTATTCCACCTTGTCTGAAGGTCAGAGAGCTTGAGTTTGCTCAAAGTTGTTAACAACTGTGGCTACACACCCTGACCTAGGGTGTGGTTACTTGGTGTTTTAGACATTAAGATGGCCCATAGAGGTGGATCCACTCCACCCTGAACAAAGGTCAGAGAAATCAAGCGTAATCTACTCCTTCCTTTGAAATAGAATATTTGACCTTGAGTGTGGCTGCCTTCAGGATACTTGGTCTAGGGTAGGTTCACTGCCTAAACAATAGAATGTTTTCTCAAGAAATAATGGCTTGATGTCTCAAGTACTGGGGCAAATACCTGATCTAGCTGTCCTTTTGTATCATGTTAAAGCAGTCTTTTGCCTTCTTCCCCCCACCTTTTGTATTGGACTATAAAAGTATATGGAAAAATAACCACAGGTGAACTCAGAACTCAAAAGTCAGAAGAATTATGCATCCAGTATTCACTGAGTTGCCCTCTCAATACTATCCTATGTTTCTGAGATTCTTTCTCATCTCTGTTCCTCCTACCTAACTTTTCTAATCCTCACGCCCCTACCCTGGAACATATGAACCCGCAGCAGCTAGGATTGTGACACCCAAAAAGGTGGCTCTCGACAGAGATAAGTAGATTGGTAAATTAAAGTTCATAAAAAAGTAGAAAACAAAATGCTTACGCATCATGAGAAACGTAGAAATTTAAAACATACTGAAATTTAATCAGAATGAAGACACATTGTGTTTATGATTCAGAAAGTACCACCTGGCTGTGATGGAAAATCTTTTAAGATTTTGTGTGTCCTCGCACTTCTGTGGAGGTCAGAGTTCAACCTGCTGGAGTCTGTTCTCTCATTTTATTTTGTGAATCCTAAGGATCAAGCTCAGACCATCATCAGGCTTGGTGACAAAGGGATGAACCATCTTTCAGGCCCCAAAGCAGTGTTTTAAAGTTGAGTAGGCTGTGTTCTTTCTTAAGAAAACTCTCTTGCATGCCTTAGTGTGTGCTGATACATTTAGTTACAATGTTAGTGAAATGTCTACTGTTATGCTTTTGGTCCCTGTCCCTTTAAGAGACAAGCCACGCCCACTCCCTCCCCCATCCGCTGATACAGGCTGATCTTCAGCTTCTGGCCTGAGCTTGCTCTCTTTTCCATCTTCCTCTCGGAGAGGCAGCTTCGCCTCTGCCTCTCTCCCCACTTCTCTGCTTCCCCCCTCCTCCTCTCTCTCTCTCTCTCTCTCTCTCTCTCTCTCTCTCTTTCTCTCTCTCTCTCTCTCTCCCCCTCCGTCCTCCTTCCCCCTTCATAACTCCCCTGAATAAATATTCAACCTCACCATGTCTCTGTCTTCTGCCCGCCCGCCATGTGTCTCCCTGCCTGGGACTAGCCACTGCTCGGGGACTGGCAGCCTTCTCTGCCTGGGACTGGCTGCTCCCAGAGCCCACTGCCTGCCACCACATGGGCCACCACCACTGCTCAGGCCACCGCTCTAAGACGGGCAGCCTTCTCTGCCTGGGACTGGCTGCTCGCAGGGCCTGCCGTCTGCCGCCACATGGCCTGATACCACCATTTGGGACTTTATAGCATTTGCTGCTTGCCTACAGCTGCCGCCTGGGACTCCGTAGCATTTTTAAAAGAACACAACATCTACAAATGTATAATAAGATGTACACTCACTATTCTTGCAGTTTTGGGACAGTTACCTATCACAAGAAAAAGGGAAAAGCAAAAATTAAAATAAATGTATAGAATCTCAAACAAAAGCACAAACCAAATTACACTTCAACTGAGCATATCTTAATGCAATGATGTTTTCCTTTAGTCAAATTGCCACACGGAGCACATGACGGTGTTATTTTTATGTAGTTTAATTTGACTATGAAAGAAAAAAGAGAAAGGGGGTTATGAGAAACATTGCTGGTGGATTTAGATGGAATCACCTTTCCTATTCTCCAAGTGTCATAAAGAAACGCCTTCTAAATTACATGGTAGCTCTGGAACATACTTAGCAGAACTATAATTCCAGAATGTGAAAACTTCAGAAATCAGTTTTGGTTACTACAGCCCCAAGAATGTAAATTTTTATATTTCTGTCTCTATGCTAACCTAAAACTGCCTAGCATAAACATACTGTGAAAAGAGCTCTGCCCCAGATTTCATTGCTAGTATCAGCTTTTGAGTTTATGACTCAGTTGCTACTATTCTAATGAGTTTAGACTGACATAAGGAAGCACAGACTCCTTGGCCATTTTTATGATCTCTGCAACATTTGCAACGGACAGAAAGCTAAATTATTCAAGTGGTTCTTTAAAAAAAAAAGCTCTTTTGTTTGCTCTTGAATGTGTGCATGGTATTTGTATGTGTATGAGAGATGGCATCGTGCGGGCACAGATACGCACATGCCCGTGTGTGCAGGTGCACAGGCATGCGCTGTGCACGTGTGTACCTGCATGTGGAGGGTGGAGATTTACATAGTGCTTGCCTAATAACGCTCCACTATTTTATTTTGGGTCAGGGTCTCTTGCTGAACCTGAAGCTCTCAGGCAAGCCAATTTGTCTCATGGATTCAGTATGAGCCTCCAAGAGGCGGAATTATAGGCAGCTGCTACTGGGTGAGAGGGATATCTCTTCCAATGCCCTTCTTTAGATACGAGCCTAGCCCTTACTTAACCGAACCAAATAATCATGGGTCGCTCAGTACTTATGCATTGTTACATATATTTATTAAACGTTATTCTAAGACTTTCTTTTAAACAATAAGACAGGGAGAGAGAGAGAGAGAGAGAGAGAGAGAGAGAGAGAGAGAGAGAGACAGAGAGACAGAGAGACAGAGAGAGACAGAGACAGAGAGACAGAGACAGAGAGAGGAGAGACAGAGAGAGAGAGACCGAGAGAGAGACAGAGAGAGAGAGAGAGAATCAAGGGATTTCTTCAATTCTGTGTAATTTTCACCGGTAAGGGCAGAAAAAAGAAAAAAAAAAAAAAGCTGAACAAAACGCATTCTGTGGGGTTGACCCTATAGGATCTCCGCAGGAGCCAAGGCTCACTTCCTGGGCGGAGTTCAGGCTCCCCCGAAACGGAACCGCGTCAGGCCCCGCCCACCCGCAGGCTGGCCAATGAGGCGCCGCTCGGGCCGCGCGCGCGGGGTGTCATGGCGGCCTGCAGGCAGTGCTGCTCGTACCTGAGGCTCCGGCCGCGGGGCTGCGGTCCCCTCAGTCCCCTCGGCCGGCCCGGGCGGAGTCGGCCACTCACCTATTTGCAGGCGCGAGCGCTGTGGAGCAGCACCGGGTCCCGAACGGTGGCCGTGGACCTGGGCCACAGGTAAGGAACGGCGTGAGTTCGCGGACTTTTCACGCGGTGTCCGGACCAGACAGCCTTGGTAGCCAAACACCCAGGGTGGGACTCCAGCAGGCTGAGTCTCTGTCAACCTCTCTACTCTAACCTAAGCTCGAGATTTCCTTTTCCCGACTTGAAGTCTGTCTTCCCGGTGCTTCCCCCCTTTCCACGCTGCCCGCTGCGTCTTGATCCAGCCCCTAACTGTGGTAGACTTCCTTCTCAGAGCCCATGACAATCTTCCTCTGATCTCGGGCTCTGAAGTGGGAAACCCGTTGTCAGTGTGTGCCCAGCTCAGTTCTTCCAAAAACGAGGCCAGTGTGAGCCAGAGTGGGAAGGGACCGTCGTTTTGTTGAATACCGGTTATATGATGGATACAGCCCTGTTAAACCTCTCGTGAAGGTACTGTTGCCTTCATCTTGTAGTTGAGACAACAGAGGGTCAAAAAAGGTAAATTTCTCAGAATTAACAAAACTAAGACATCTCACACAGGCAAGAGAGAGAGGTTTTCTTTTCCCCCTGAAGTTCTACTTTCTGTGGCAGGCAGCTGCCCCTGTCATTCCTTGGTGTCTTTCCCATCTCAGTATGTCCTGCTCCTTGTGCCATTCTTAATTTTTTTTCAGAGTATTTAGGTAGGCATTCACTGACATGGTTTGACATATTAAAACTTCAAAGCTCTTCCACTTGTTCCCATAATCCCCAGTTTCAAATCCTAGAGGCCATGTATGTAGTATGTGTGGGTCCTCTATGTGTTTGGAAATCTTTTATATAATATTGAAAAGTAAATCGGTAAGAGGCAAAGTGAACAACAATAACAAAACAACATAAATTTAATAGTTTTCTTGGAAACAACCGAAAGCCCATGTTTCTGAAGCATAATCATCCTGTCTTTCTACATTATCAGAATTCATTGAGTAACAATAAATTCACACACTATGCCGAAATTTGCCAAGCAGTTCGAGTTTACCTTGATCCATGCTGGCTGTTGCAAACATGGTTTCTTTTCATCCCACTGGCAATCACCAACTCTCAGATTACACATGACACCCCATGCAGGAGTAATAACTGTGTTTGTAACTATGTCGGTTACAGTGTGACTGCAGAAACTGATGCTGCATAGTTCAAGGCGCTGAAAAAAGACTTACTAGACCAAAGGCAAAGAGCTAAGACAGGTAGAGACTACTGCTGGTAGTCTCAGCTGGACACCTGCCGGAGGCACATAGGGCCAAGCCACAGCGGAGAGTTCAGCTGAAGAGTGGACAGTCACAACTGAGTCCAGATGGGTGGACATAGATGTGTAGGCCTACAACACTTTGAGCTGGGCATGTCAGCCAGCTCAGCTGAAGCCTTAGGAACAGTCCCTTCTCTACTGATGAGACAGCAGATCAGTGTTCACTAGTGGTGATAGATGTCCTTCTCTGGGGTCCCGGGGAGAGTGTTGCACCCTTCGTTGGTTGGCTGAGTTTGATGAGTTCCTGGCCCTGTTTTTTTCTTACACACTTTTAATATACCCATGTGTTCATATATGTGTGTACATATATGTATGTTCTCAATGTATTTGATGAGTTTATAGGTCATACCTTTTTACTTTTAGAAATATTTACCCGCCTGTGCCTAATGGACGGTTCTAGACATGAGCTAGTGTCTACTTGAAAAAGATAGATCTTGCCTCTGTATTTGGACTTTCGATGATACATCAAAAAAGACAGTGTCTAATCCGAGTTTATGGACATTTATTCCTGCTGTTTTTTCCAAAGAGCTTTAAACTTTTGCCCTAAAAGAGTTATCCCTAAAAGGAACCATGTTCATTTTGAGTTTTTATTTTTGTATGGAGTATGTGGCTATCCATCCATCTCCATACCTTTTACTGAAAAAGATTATTCTTCTACCATTAAACTGTCTTGACACTCCTGTTGAACATGAAAGTCAATATTAGTATTATTGTTATTTACTAATGTTTTAAGTTAGCCTTCAAAATACTGTTATTTATCAGAAGATAAAAGTCCTTTATTATTTTTAACATAGCATACAAAATACTGTTATATATCAGAACATGAAAGTCTTTGTAGTCAATATTCAAAGTGTGTATTTTTTTTCCAGAAAGTAATGGGGGAATTTTAAAGTATTTTAATTAGGGAAGAGAAGAGTCCGTGGGTTAAAGTTTACACAGCAGTGCGTCATGAGATGGGCAGCCCTAGTCAGGAGTCTTTTCTCCCGGCCGTGCTTTCCCGTCCTCCAGGGAGTCCTTTGCCTTGCTGTCCATCATCTTTAAGCTGCACTTGGGTCTCCTTTGTGCTTCTGATGATCACAGATCCTGCATGCTTTGCCTCTTCTTTTTCCCCGAGGTAGATTGGGAGGCTTTTGGGTTTTGTTGTTGTTGTCTTTTTTTTTTTTTTTAGCTTCTCTCAATTATTTTTTACTAAGCTAAGACTTGTACTGTACTAAATTTTTATTTTTAAACAGAAAATTAGAAATATCCTCTGGAAAACTGGCAAGATTTGCAGATGGCTGTGCTGTGGTACAGGTAAGGAACTAGTCTGTTCTAAAGTCCTAGTGGCTGATGTCTTAGTACCATCGTATGTCATCATATGGTATTGGGAACTTGTTAAGATACCACCACGTGTTTCTGTGTCAGAAACATGCTAGCCCAGCAAAGTCAGTTGGACATAGGAAATGACCTTTAAGATCTCTTCCAAACTTTTTCTGTATTCTGTTAATAAAATCTATTATGCTTTTATTCTAAGAAAAAAGTTTTTTTATTATGCTTTTCATAGCAATTCTTGAAAATTTTTCTTTATTGTCTAAATTTCTTCATAAAGAGTAAAATATGACTCATTTCATTGATGCGACTAAGCTACTAGCCATTTCTCCATGTGAAAACTTCCATGAGTACTCTAATTCTGGTCATGGTCAGATAGAAAGGATGGAGATCGCTGCACTGATAGTAATCATACAAAATAAGAGATCTTCCATCGAGCCAGGCACGGTGCAAGCACTCACAAGTCCAGCGCTCTGGACTTCCGTAAGCAGAAGTCGGTGGATCTCCTACAGGGCTACATAATGAGGCATTATTTCAAGAGAGAGAGGAAACGAGTTTTTATAGAGTTTGCTGTTTACACATTAATGTCTGATTTCAAAAAAGATTACTGATATTTTTGTATCTGTTCAAGTCAGGCGACACAGCAGTGATGGTCACAGCGGTCAGTAAAACAAAGCCTTCACCTTCCCAGTTCATGCCCCTGCTGGTAAGTATTCACTTACTTATCTGAGCCTCCGGAATAGTGAGTGTAAATGTCGGATCTGTAATACCCTGTCAAGTGTCTGAACTTAGGCTGTACAACAAAGGGTTGCCCTTAGATGTTTGAGACTGAGGATGTGAACTTCACTTGTCAAGTGTGATGAGCTTGGTGGGAGCATGCACGATGCACGTACTTTGTTGTTAAAGAAGCAATGATGCATTGTCTCTGGGTTTTCTTCCAGTTTGAGTGTGTAGCTATATATTAAGTGAAAAATTAATTAGGGACTTTTGTGGGGTTTTTTTTTTTTTTTTTTTTTTTTTTTTTTTTTTTTGAGACAGGGTTTCTCTGTGTAAGAGCCCTGCCTGTCCTGTCCTGGAACTTGCTCTGTAGACCAGACTGGCCTTAGATTTGCCGCTTCTGCCTCCTGAGTGCTGGAATTAAAGGCATGCACCACCACTGCCTAGCTTGTGTTTTTCTAATATATAAGCAGAAAGCAATTATGTCTCACAGGGTTGGTGCGCAAAGTTGGGAGGAAGGGGCACTATTTGACTGGGTCAAGGTAAACTACTGTAGAAAGCAGCAAGACTCAACAGTCACCTGACTGCTAAGTGAAGGACTTTTCTTTTTCATCAATTGAAACACTCTATACAATTCTTCTTCCCGAGTGGTTTAAAAGAATGCTAAAAGCAAATTAAATATTATCTACTTGTCTAGAATATGTTGTGAGCAACCTCAGGAAAGTTGGTGCTTCTGTAGGGGTTCTTGGGATATGAACCTTAATTCTTCATTGCTGCTTCAGGTTGACTACAGACAGAAGGCCGCTGCAGCAGGTAGAATCCCCACAAACTACCTTAGACGGGAGATTGGCTCTTCTGACAAAGAGATTCTTACAAGTCGAGTCATAGGTGAGATCTCCTATGTGTGCCATTTTTCACATCGCTTCTTCCCATCTCTGCTCTGCAGGGTCTCCCACGCTTCCTTCTCTGTATGGCTGCCGCTCGCTATCATTTACTATCAGATGTGTGCCCCCTGAGAGGAAAAACTTGTTCCTTCTCTAGCAAAGCCTTATACCTTGTGTAGAGGCATTCAGTAAACACTGAATTCACCAGTACATACTGACTGAATGAATCTGTTGAGCACGTGAATCCCATGCCCATGTCAGTTCTCTGTTAGATTTATCCCTGTGGTTTTTCATTTTTATGCTCAACTTAGTAACTCCTAAAAGCATTGTGTTTATCAGCTATTGAAGTATGTCTGTCATCTTCCAGATCTTTTTTGAGAAGGAAGAAGCATGACTGTGTGGCTGGGACGGTGTGGGTGTGGTGAAGTTCTAGGTTATTCACATGCTAGGTAAGCACCGCGCTACTTAATAGCATCGCCAGCCTAACAATAGCCCAGCTCTTTGACATCTGCAGATATTGTGGGATCATTTGTGGTCCGCAGCTTTCTACCCCATAATTGCTAGCTTGTACATATTTATATGTGTTCCTCAGACAGTAAACCAATGAACATTTTCTTTTTGTCTGCTATTGGTCTTCAGCCTCCTCCTTTGCTTTGTTGTTAGGTAATGGTCTGTATTCATGAAAGTGTTGATACTTATCAGTGTTTTTCTTAACACGCGATCTTTTTGTTTGTGTCTATGACATAATCAACAGCCGTCTCTTAGTTCAGTAGTTTTAATTCTAGAACGATTTTGCCAGGGCCATTTAAAATCTTTTTCTTTGTTTTGACAGATCGTTCAATTCGACCTCTCTTTCCACCTGGCTATTTTTATGATACTCAGGTAAATTCTGCTTTGGTTTGGTTAAATTATTTAATCCCTATAACTCTTTCTAAAGAAAGCTTTATAAAGAATTTTTATGGTATTCGTGCATTATACTTTGAGTCACTTTAAAAGGCAGTACTTTGGAAAACCGTATGTGACTGGTGTGATTTTGAGCTGATGCCTGAATTATGAGTAGGAGGGAAAGACTGTTGGGAATGCTCTGGAAAGGTTGAATGAGAATCTAAACCGCCCTGTGTTAGGAAATAGGTGGATGTATATAAAAGAAAGTGTAATAGTTAGGGGTGGTAGCCAGACTCGGTGGCTGGATTTTGTGGGTCAAATTTATAATAGCTCATTAGGACCATAAGCATAATTGTTTGTTTTGATTTGGTAAACAAGATCTAAATTTCTGTAGCTCAGGCTGGCTTTAACTCTGTGCATAGCCTAGGCTAGCCTCAAACACATGGCAGTCGTCAGCCTCGGTCTTCCAAGTGTTGAGATTACAGCAGTGACCCACCACACCGTCTTGTCACAACTAATTTTAATATCTTTATTCTAGATCTTCTGAACTTCTATTATATTTTCATACTTTCTGAATATTCTTTTCTTTCCTCAAGGTGATCATATACTTTAGTTAGATATACTTGAGTAGCCATTTATTTAACTGCAGTAAGTAAGTATATCTTTGAGAGGACTTCAGAGACTCAAAGAAATTATTCTTTTAAAAATCTAACTGAGGTACATCATTGCAATATAAACTGATACTCATACAAGTACATAGCCAACATTTACAGAATGCCGTAGCATACCTAGTATTGTCCAGGTTCTTTCCATACAGCGTGTCTGTAGTTCTCAAAGGAACTCCTTAGGAAGATGACATGTTTTGTCTCAACAAAACAGAATTGGTAGTAAAAATGAACCCCTGGTCCAGCAATGCTGGTAGCCACATACACCACATACCCTTGGGAAATACAAAATGAGGAAATCGAAGTTTTAAATGCCTAGTATCAAGAATTTAGTTAAATAATAGGTAACTTTAAGGTATTTGGATATTGATCATGATTTGGATATCAATCATATAGTTCTTATATTTTAGGCCAAGTTGCTAATTTAAATCATAATCTGCCAATATCAAGGGGCTATTGTTATTGCTATCTGTATGTCTAATTTGTTTCCCTTGTTGCCAGGTAATATGTAATCTGTTAGCAGTAGATGGCATCAATGAACCTGATGTCCTAGCAATTAATGGTGGTAAGTATAAGAACACCAGCTAAAATGATCACTGTTGTTTTTTAAAGCAATGGAATTTAATTTCAGCTTTTTATCTGTCTCCTTTCTAAAGCTTCTGTAGCCCTCTCCTTGTCAGACATTCCTTGGAATGGACCTATTGGTAAGTTACAATTTGGAAGTATGAGCTGCTGTTTCTGTTCTTTCAGTAACAATGTGCATGTTATTGGTGCTGATTTATTACTTCATGGCAAGCTGAACTAGATAGCATACTATATTTCTTGCAGGTCTTTCAGGCATTTCATCCTTGCTTTGGGTTTTGTTACCCAAAGACTGTTATAGTGCCATTGATTTTATGCCCCTAGGCTTCTTAATTCCCTTTCATTCTTTCTTTCTTACAGTGGGGGATTACCATAGTACATAGTCTTTGAAGATAAAACAAACATGTTTGTAACTTAAAACTCCTGGAAGTTGTAACCATACAGTCTGCCGATTTCTTTACAAAAAGTACTATTTTCTTTTTCTTTTTTCTTTTTTGGTTTTTGAGACAGGGTTTCTCTGTAACAGCTCTGGCCTAGCTCTTGTAGACCAGGCTGGCCTCAAGCTTACAGAGATCTGACAGCCTCTGCCTCCCGAGTGCTGGGATTAAAGGTGTATGCCACCACTGCCCTGCTAAGTTTACTATTATAATGGCACAGACAAGGTGCTAGAAAAATTATATAGAAGCGCAGGTTGTCAAGTAGTGCTTCTCAAAGTAGTCAATGTGTAAGTGAAACGTCAGTGGGAGAGGGGTGCAAGCATCTGCTGTGGACAGAGGAGTCTGGATATAAAGAGCAAGAACATGATCAAAGTGTGTGCAAAAATCATCTGACTTGAGGAATTCGGAGCATCCCACTGAGCCTATAAAGGAGGATGGGATAGGTGCTCTCTGAACTTCCTTAACATGGGAGAAATAGAAAGTTCATTCTGTTGTCAGAAAGACAGTGTGATGCAGCGGCTACTAGAATAATACTGTGAAAATCGCATGTTTTAATTATACATTGCTAACTTTAAATATGTTTTAGGGGCAGTACGAATAGGAATGATTGATGGAGAATGTGTTGTTAACCCGACAAGGAAAGAGATGTCTTCTAGCACTTTAAATTTAGTGGTTGCTGGAGCACCTAAAAGCCAGATTGGTAAATAAGTTACCTATTCTGCATTTTACTTGCAAGTTGTACTTTTGTTATTTGTGTCTTTGTTTTTCATTTAAAAATACCCTGTTGTTGGGGAGGGCCTTGGACTTCCCACAGGGCAAGGCACCCTGACTTCTCTTAGGACTGGAGAGGGAGGTGGAGGGGATGTGGGGGGATGAGAGGAGGTGGAAATTTTTAATAAAAAAAAAAAAATACCCTGTTGGTGAAAGATTCTCAGATGGTAATTGTCTCTTTATTCTCTGACTAGTTATGTTGGAAGCCTCTGCAGAAAACATTCTACAGCAGGACTTCTGTCATGCTATCAAAATTGGAGTGAAGTATACCCAGCAGATAATTCAGGGCATCCAGCAGTTGGTAAAAGAAATTGGTGTTGCCAAAAGGACACCCCAGAAGATATTCATCCCTTCACCAGAGATTGTGAAGTATGCTCACAAGTAAGAACGCCTGCGCAGGTGGGCCGTTGTCAGCAGGTTCAGGTTCCTCTCAGGAGATGCACGCTGTGTGGCACGTTCCTTCTTTACATCATTACCATAACGTAACTACCTATCTGATGCCTACAGGAGGATAAACCAGCAAACGGCATAAACTTAATCCAATTTAAACATAAGTTTAAATCTCAAGTAAAAATCAGATCCTTTATCTCTCCATGTCCAGGGGAAAGAGAATAAAACATACAATATTTGTATGTCTAAGAAACTTGAATTTCTCAAAAAGAAGTGGGTTTGAGCCAGCCTTATACCCAGGGCTTGGACGGTGCCTGGCAATACTTAGAACAGGGAGGCACTCAGCAAATATGAGTGACTCTGGATTGGAATAAGATGAGCAATGAAGAGGGAGGGGCATAGTTGAGTGGAGGGAACTCTGTTCTGGATTATAATAAGCACATAGGAGTGAGGTGCAGCAACACAACATCTCACCTTTATGGAGCGCCAAGTATTTAGTTTGTAGTTCATTGCTGTTTATATTTGTTTCAGTTATTAGAACTTCATAGTTCAATTATTGTTTGCTAACATTTATTTTATACTTAATAGACTCGCCGTGGAGAAACTCTATGCAGTATTTACGGATTATGAGCATGATAAAGTAGGTTGACCTTCAGTTTTGTTTGGAGGTTACTTTGTTGTAACTCATTCAGTTCTGTTTGTGCATGCTAGTCCTATTTGTCTTCAAGAACTCTTGCCAGGCCTGGGTGTAGGCTCAGTAGTAGAACAGTTGTCCTGTATTCCTGAGGCCCTGTGGTTGATTGGCAGCACTGCAGAGAATAAATAAACCTCCAACAAATGTAAATAAAGCAGTTTTCCTTTGAGAACTAACCCCACACACCATGTGTGTCATGCTTCCTTTCCGTTGCCTTTCTGCCTCTTAGCCCCCTACTGCCTGCAACTGGGCTTTCCTTATAATGCAAGACAAAGCCTACCTGTTTGTTTTTCTATTCTTTTGTTAAATGCACTCTTTAAGGAAATGTACAAATTTAATTTGAACTAATTAAATCAGGTTTTAATCTTTCTGTTCTTACAGTGTGTTTTTGTGTAGCATTGAAAATATGAGAATTTCATATTTATACACTAACATCAATGCTATTTTAGATTTCTAGAGATGAAGCTGTTAACAAGATAAGACTAGACACAGAGGAGCAACTAAAGGGTAAATTCTGTTTTCATTTTTAAAGAGGTTGAAAGATAAACATTGGGTTTTTTTGTTTGTTTTGGTTTCAAAAAAATACATAGATTTGTTTTCAGATTTCAGTAATAAGATCTTAAAGCTGAGTTATTCTCATAGTTCCCCAGTTTCATCTTAAATCTGTAATGGTGATAGACCATGGGTTGGCTGTCATGTTAACTTCTAGAAGTGTGGCTAACACTTGCCTTGAGTTGGCACCTAGTAAATAATGAATGTAAAATGTTCCTTCCTTATCTGCTTCAGTGTCTTAATGTCCTGTAACCTGTCATTTGAAAATCTAAAAAAATACTTAAAATTCCTGAGCCCAAAAAGAAAAGTCACCAGGTCATGATGGCGCACACCTTTAATCTCAGCAGTCAGGAAGTGGGAGAATCTCTGTTAGTTCCAGGCCAGTCTGATCTGCATAGTTCCAAAACAGCCAGGGTTATGTAGAGAGACCCTGTCTCAAAAATCAAGAAAAGGAAAAGAGAAGGAAGAAAAAAAAAAGACCCCAGTTTGGGGAGATAGCTTAGTGATAGTGTTTTCCCAGAATGCATGAGGCCTTGTATTAAATCCCCAATACTAAAAACAAAAATTTAACAATAAATTCTTCAGTTTATCATCCGTGACATTGTAACACCAATAATACCTAGTTTATAGATGTAATTTGCATTTGTGCCTGGCACACGTCATCATTCAGAGTGATGCTATTGCCATTCCTAACATTGTCCGGAATCCCAAGGGGTGGCTAGCTCTCCACAAATCACTAAGCTGGATATCTTACTGTATAATGTTCTTGTAACAACTTAAATATGGGTAAAGGTTGCTGTGCAGTTTTTAGTAATTTTCCCACCAAGAGAAACGTGTCCTCTTGTGGGAGCATTTATCAGATTTTAAAATAAAAATTCTCCTACATTTATGTTAATGCCATTACTTGTAATTATCTTTAAAATAATTTAGGCTTTTTTGAAAATCAAGAATAATAAATTATGGTCAACAAGGGCTCAGCAGGTAACAGCGCTTGCCGAGTAAGCCTGGAAACCTGAGTTTGATGCCTGGAATTCAGATAAAGGTGGAACAGAAGAACTGACTGTACAGTTGTCCTCTGACCTCCACAAGCACACTGCAGCATGCCTGCCCATACACATTTGTCATGCATACTTATGCAGTGATCAGTGATCAATAGGTTTTTAAGAGAATGAGGGCTGGAGAGATGGCTCAGAGGCTAAGAGAACTGACTGCTGTTCCGGAGGTCCTGAGTTCAGTTCCCAGCAACCACATGATGACTCACAGCCATCTGTAATGAGATCTGGTGCCCAGAACACTATATACATAATAAATTTAAAAAAAAGAGAGAGAGAATGAAAAGATAATCAGTGGTGGTGGTTCAGGCCTATAATACCAGCACCCAGGAAGCTAAGTAGCATTGTGAATTCAAGGCCACCCTGGGCTATACAGCAAGACTGTCTTGGAAAAGCAAAACAGAAGTATTCTGAACTGGAAGTATGGCTTTATAGAAACCTGCCTCTCCTGTGTGAATCCTGCAATACCGAAAGAAGAGCTTGTTGTATGTTGAAGATACAGTAATATGTCTTTCTGTGGCCATATTTTATGTTCAAATTACTTTAAAGTTATACATTACTTAATAAAGCAAGAGACTGGTGGATGGCATTAGTTAACATTTCAAAGCATAAGCCTGTGTCGGGCCGACGAGTGTCATGTGACAGCTGGATGGATCCCTAGAAATGTGCTGTGTGATCTTGCCAGGTGAGCGGCCCGCTACTGACTTTACTTCTTTAAGCCTTTTCTCTCTTCGGCTTGTGGTAGTAGCCTTTTCCTTACACGCTGTTGTGAAAGTTAGAGGCACTCAAAGCAAAGCTGAGAGCCTGGCTCATGGAAGTAGTCGGTAGATGTTAG
Source organism: Arvicola amphibius (assembly GCF_903992535.2). Classification (NCBI taxonomy): domain Eukaryota; kingdom Metazoa; phylum Chordata; class Mammalia; order Rodentia; family Cricetidae; genus Arvicola; species Arvicola amphibius. Next base: position 90,985,890 of record NC_052047.1, read on the forward strand.
CAGAAAGGGTAGCTGGTATGGATTCGTAATGAAGAAAATTGTTTCTCAGATCACACAAACTAAAAGATAACTAAAGATCAACTGTTAGTTAGCCCTCTTGTAGGTGTCTGTATTGGTAAGGTAACAGGACAGAACAGGATGGATCATAGCACAAGCTAAGTTCCTACGACTGGCTTAAGAGCATTTGAAGTATGTGCTTTGTTTGCCTGAGAACTAAGTGTTCGGACATCTCACTTGATTTGATGCTGTGAACTTTGGAGAACTTCTCTTCCCAAAAGATAAATTTTTGATTTTGTTTTGATTTGTTTCTTCTCTATAGAAAAATTTCCAGAGGTCGACCAATTTGAAATAATAGAATCCTTCAATGTTGTTGCAAAGGAGGTTTTCAGAAGTATTATTTTGAATGAATATAAAAGGTAACCATATTCTCCTGTAGTAGAATTGAGGCAGGTGCTGTACCTGCAGGTTGCCTTGACAGTAGCAGCTTACTTAAAGGAGGGAACTGGGTGTTCGTTTTAGACATGAGCACCTGTTGGCATGAGCCCAAGTGTTTATATTAGTGTTTACGATTCTAACAAGTTACTGTAGGCCACTGGTGTTGAGAACTTAATAGCAGAGATAAAGATTTTTCTGACTTTCCATATGACTTTACTACTTTATTACAGGTGTGATGGACGGGATTTGACTTCACTTAGGAATATAAGTTGTGAGGTAGATATGTTTAAAACACTTCATGGATCAGCATTATTTCAAAGGGGACAGACACAGGTAAAATATGTTTGAAAGTTATTTATTTAATTATATTTGCAGTGTAGATGCTATAAGTTTGGTTTTTTGTTTGTTTGTTTGTTTGTTTTGTGTGTGTGTCCTTGTTTGAAATCAGGGGGTCTCTTTTGTTGTTTACATCTGCATTTGTATGGAAAGTGGGACTGAGCTACTGTCTCCACTCCCCATCCCTCCATAGGTGCACTGGAATTATAGATGCCTACTACTATTGCCCAGCTCTTTCTGTTTGATCTGTTGGTTGATTTTAGGGGTTTTGTTTGGTTTTGTTTTTCAAGACCAAGTCTCTATAACCCTGGCTGTCCTGGAACTCCCTGTGTAGACCAGGGTGGATCTCTGTCTCTGCCTCCCGAGTGCTGGGATTAAAGGTGTGTGCCACTGTCACCAGGCTTCTTCTTCTTCTTCTCCTCCTCCTCTTCCTCCTCCTCCTCCTCTTCCTCCCTTCTTCTTTCTTCTTTTTTTTGGTTTTTCGAGACAGGGTTTCTCAGTAGCCATAGAGCCTGTCCTGGAACTCACTCTGTAGACCAGGCTGGCCTCGAATTCACAGAGATCCCTGTGCCTCTGCCTCCTGAGTGCTGGGGTTAAAGGCATGATGCACCACCCCCTGACATTTCAACTTTCTTATAGTAGCCTGATGTATCTTGAGTTCTGATGTGGTTAATCCATCTCCTTTTTACTTTTTTTTTTTTTTTGCATCACTCCTTATTCCCAGAATGACAAAATTATGCACATATGGTTTTCTTTCTTTTAACTTTCAGGCATTAACTATTAAATTTAGACAGTTAATTTATTTTGGAATATATTGCTACATATGGTCTATAATGAAACCAATTCACTAATCATTTATTTTTTCCACTGATTTTCAATAACAACTTATATTCAAAGTTTATAAATTTTTTTTACAAAGTTTATAAATACACTTTAAAACTATACTCTTTATTGTTTTGTGGATTTTCTGGCCAGTTTCATTTTTATTATCAAGCCTTTGGGGACACCTAATGTCTATGAAGTACATCTTCCCTGTTTACATATCTTTCCCTACAAAACTGTTTTAGCTTTTTGTGGTACATTGTTTCCTTCATTTGAATGTCAGAACTATGTCAGTTTCAAACAGCCCTTCCAGGATTACATTGGAACTGCACTGAACTAAATACATTCGAGAAAGAGATGGTAGTTTTACCATTTGAATCAGTGCTTTCAGTGAATATATTGTCTCACCTTCAATTCATTTCCTCTTATGCCTTTCAATGAAACATTAAAGATATGTCCAATTAGATGCTCCTCCTGTCACCCTGCATGTTTACTAGAATTCCACTTTAGTTATGTTTGCTTCATCGCTGCACCTATGCATTTCTCTGTGGTGGTTACAGGGATGGTAGACGTCTTTGGTTTCTGAGTCTAGAGTTAAAATAAGGAGCTTTGCAGCCATTCCCATGGATTTCCACCCCTTCCATCCTTTGTGTTCTAGTGTGTCAAGTTACATCTACATACGCCATACGCCCACAGGGCAGTACTGTAACTGTTACTTTGAACGGTCATATGCATTTAAAATAGGAAAAAGAAAGTCTTATTTTTATACTGACCCACATATTTGCCATTCCTGGTATTTTTTCATACCTTCAGAAATGTGTCAGTGCTATATCAAAGAAAAGTCTTCCTCCTGGAGTAGTTTGTATTGATAGTGAGCCCAGATTTGAATTGTCCACTTCCTGTGTCTTCCATCTGCCACTCTTGTCTGACTCCAGCAATGGACAGCACTGAAAACATGATATGGGAAAGGAATGAGAGTCTTCACCAGTGTTCACAAGGGAGAAACTATCCACTGTTGCCACAAACAGTTACGGTGGATACTTGCTTTCTTTAAGGTTGCTTTCGATCTATTGGCTGCTGTCAGCAAATGATCATCATAGCTCACACACGTGTGTGCATGCACACACATACAAAGTTCTGGAAAACTTATAAAGAAAAAACAAGGCATAGTAAGGTTGGTTATTGCTTTCTTAAAGGCTAGTTAAACAGGCTGATTGCACCATAGAGAAACAGACTGAGTATATAGTTTTAAATGAACTTGGTTGTAAGGTTGAGCAAAAATTCAGTTTCTGAAGGCAAGAGGTATTTTTAGAAAAAGCCATTTTAGGCCAGGTGGTGGTGGCACATGCCTTTAATCTCAGTACTTGGGAGGCAGAGGCAGGTGGATCTCTATTAGTTCGAGGCCAGCCTGGTCTACAAGAGCTAGTTCCAGGACAGGCAACAAAGCTACAGAGAAACCTTGTCTTGAAAAACAAAAACAACAAAAAAGTAAGTGCTAAGGATTGTGCTCCATTCCCTGGCACTGCTGAAGCTGAGCCTTGGCAGTGATAGGCTGCTGAGTGTCTAGGCTGTGCTGTCAGTCTACAAAGATGAGCTTTCCTTTAAACAGGCAGAGGATTTTGGCTGAACCTCTGTTGAGGCTTCTTTTATAGAATAGCATTGTTTTTATGAATATTCCTTCCACTTTCTCCCCCTCAGTAGCCCTAGTGAGCCCTATTTAGATTACGTGTTAGCCTTTTGAATTGTTGAGATTTACATGGCTAGCATTATGTGATATGTATTTATAGATTACAACATTTTCCTTTAGAAGAATTAAGTTTGCCAGATATCTTTAGTTTGTGCTGGGATTGTAGCTGGTATGCAAGGCCCTCAGTTAAAGCTCCAACACAACACACACCAAATGAGCAGATAAACTATATACGTATGTTTGTATGTATGTATACTCATATACACATGTAGTGATATTTCATTTGTATTTTAATAAATAAAGCTTGCCTGAAGATCAGAGAGTAAAACAGCCCCCCTGGTCAGCCTTATAGACCAGGCAGTGATGGCACACACCTTTAATCCCAGCAGCCACACTAGTTTTCCATAGAAACTAGGCAGTAATGGTGTACACTTTTAATCCCAGCACCATACATATATATATATATGATGGGAGGAGACAGCTCTCAGACACAGTCTCATTCTGAGTTTCCTGGAGGCAGGATCACCATTTCAGACTGAGGTTAGAGGAAAGAACCAGTGGCTGGCTGTTTTGCTTTTAGACCTTTCAGATTGAACCCCAGTATCTATCTCTGGGTTTTTGTTAATTGTTGTTAATATTTTAAAACTTAAAGAATAATTTTATTCTTTTCTTAGGTACTCTGTACTGTTACATTTGATTCATTAGAATCCAGTATTAAGTCAGATCAAATTATAACAGCTATGAAGTAAGTTATATTTTTATGTTATATTTTGTGTTCTTTCACTAAAAAGTCTTTCTGGGTGTGTGTGTGCACTAGTATTTTATTCTACTCTCACCACTAGCAAACCTCAAAGGGCATTGCTATTCTGATTGTGTGTTTTTTGAGATAAGGCCTCAGTCTATAGCACACGCAGGCTTGCTTCAGGTTCATAGCAACCATCCGGCTTCAACCTTCTGAGTACTGGGGTCATAGCTAGGAGCCCCCATCGCAGACTTGGTTATTACTTTTATAGCCTGTTTCTCTGTCTACACGGTCAGAACTGCCAAGAATGCTTCTCTGTTGGTGGACCATATTTTCTTCTAAATCGTTGGTTTGGAACACATTTGCAAAGCATTTATTCTGTGATGTGATTACATTTAGTTTATGTTCCTAGCAACATTCCCCATGACCAAGTTCTCAGGTAATCTTGAATAAAGTTTGTATTACAAAATGGAGAACAAACACGACTGAAATCCCTGGTGCTAAAAATAAGCCAGGGACTATTAATGGAAACCGTCTGGTCTCAACTGATACGTAATTTTGTGCTCCCCTCCTGTTCCTTCAAACTCAGCAGTAAAGTTGTTCATCAGCTTAAGGTAATATCTCCATCAGCCCCACTGCATCATGGTCCTAAGACTCAGGACTTTCCTGCCTAACTGGTGGTTGTAACCTCTGATGTTTTCAGGGTTGCTACCCCCACCCCTGTTTTCATGAACATAATAAATTAATAAGAAACTGGAGATGTATGTACTCAGTTGGTAGAGTGTTTTCCTAACATATACAAAGTCCTGGATTCTCCATTACCACCTGTGTCAGGCACAGTGGTGCACACCTGTAGTCAGCACTGTGGAGGAAGAGGCAGGAAGAGCAGCAACCCAAGGCTTATCCTTGACTACAGCCTAGATACATGAAACCCTGCCTCTAAAAAGCAGTAACAAAAGATTTTTTTTCTTTTTTTGAAAGAAAATTGTTTTCTATAGTCAATCTAGAATTCAATTTTAAGTCCCAACTATACTCAGACACCTTGCTCTCAGCTACTCAAGGAGCTGAAGCAGGAGCATTACCTACTAAGGGGTTTAAGACCAACCCGAACAGCATAGCAAGAGACTATATGCAAAACCAAAAACAAATTCCCATTCATTCTCTGTTCAAGTTTTGAGTTTCAGACCAGCACTCATTAATACTCAATTGTTTTTCTGAAAGCATAATAAATCATTTTTAGTGGTTTGTGGAAGCAAATATGTCCTTAAAATGTTTTTAATATTATTCTTTTTTCTTGTAGTGGAGTAAAAGATAAAAATTTCGTGCTTCACTATGAGGTAAGATCATTTTTCTTCAACATTTTTATTGTGAAAGATTTCAAGGATACAGCAAAACTCCCTCAGTCCTCCCATTAACATTTTATCATTAATATGTGAAAGCTGATTTGGTAATTACTTTATTGCTTAGAAAAGAGACCTAGATGAATAGCTTTCTAGTCAGTAATTCCCTGTTCCCAGCCCCCACGTGGTGGTTTATAACCACCCCTAACCCCAAATCCAACACCTTCAGGCCTCCATAGACACCAGGTGCACGTGTACACAGACATGTAGGCAAAAATCTTATATACATAAAATAAAAATAGATCTTTAAATGAAATAAACTTCCATGACATTTCTTACTCTCTGCGTACACAGGAAGTACTTACAAATTGCTAATTTTAGTACTGTGATACATACTTTGGATTTTTCAGACATCTTCCAGACAGACACATGGATAGATGATAGATACATAGAAGATAGACAGACAATGTTCTTTTTAGAACAAAAGTGGGGTTCTCTTGTTTTGGTGATGTGTCTTAGAACAAAGTGGGGTTCTGTTGTTTTGGTGATGTGTCTTAGAACAAAGTGGGGTTCTGTTGTTTTGGTGATGTGTCTTAGGCATCTTTCCATGTCACTTACGTGTGTGTTGTTTTGAAGTTTCCTCCTTATGCAACCAATGAAATTGGCAAAGTTACTGGTGTAAATAGAAGAGAACTTGGGCACGGTGAGTACATTTCTAAGCTTGTGTTGTATTCTTAGAGAGCCTTAGTGCATTTTGCTCATTGTTTTCTATTCTGATTTAGGTGCTCTTGCTGAGAAAGCTTTGTTTCCCGTTATTCCCAAAGATTTTCCTTTTACCATAAGAGTCACATCTGAAGTCCTTGAGTCAAACGGTACGATATTCTAGTATTTCTTTCCTTAAAAAGACTAGAGCCTCAAGCCTGCTGCAGGAGAAAATATGTTAAGTTGATTATACCTTTGTCCTGAATCTGTTTTTAGCTACTAAGTTATTTTGAAAGCTCTTTAAAAATAAATATATCACTTTTTGCATGTATTACAATACACTGGATTTAGGGAACTTTAGTTTTTTGCAAACAAACAACAGAACGAGTTTATCTTGGAGGGGGATCCATCTGACAAAGGATAGCTCCCACATATCAGATGAATAATAAGTGGGCATCAAGAGAGAAGTAAGGCTTACAGGTCAAAGTTAAATAGAATAAATTAGTCCATGAGTCAAGACTAAGGCAGAATGGGCAGAGTTCTTCACGGTCTAGCAGGTGGTCACAGATTTTTAAGGCAACACCAGAGTTAGCCACCTTAGTCTATCACTGTCCCTGGAGCTAGGCTGGCAGCCAGCAAGCCACAGTGATCCTCCTGTCTCTGCACCTCATGCACACCTGACTGTATACCCTGCATTTTTGTTATGCATATTAGGGATTCAAACCCAGGTCCTGAAACTTGCACAGCAAACACTCCTGCCCAGAGTCATCTCCCAGCCCCTTAAGTGAGTTTACACAGAAAGAAGAAAAGACTATTGACTATTTATATTCAAGTGTAGTATATTATAAGGAAATAGACTAGTCAGTTTTCTGTATTTTAAGAAATCAATATATGACAAGTGGTTCTTTTTTTTCTATAGGGTCATCTTCTATGGCATCTGCTTGTGGTGGAAGTTTGGCATTAATGGATGCAGGTAAAAAAATTATGTCTCAAAACTGTTTGTAATGATATGCGGCATGAGGTGGGACTGCTGATCCCATGGCAAGGGACAAACACACATGAGTGTGAGACCTAAAAATCAAGTGCTGATCCAAGTTCTTGGGGAATAGTGGTGAGCAAAATAGTCATTTGTATTCATAGAGGTTGAGTTTCTCAGCCAAGTCTCATATTTAAAACAAAACGAAGTCCAGACTTCATATTTTAATCCCAGCACTTTAAGCAGAGACTAGCAGATCTATATGAGTTCAAGGCAAGCCAAACTGGCATAGTAATATCCTGTTTCAAAAGAACTCTGGAAAAGAATAATTGAAAGATGAAAGACTTTTTCTTTTCTCCTCAGAGAGGGTCTTATGTAGTTCAGGCTGACCTTGAACTTACTATGTAGACAAGGCTGACTATCTTACAGAATATGCCATCATAGCATACCAAAAGACATCTTAAACTGTAGACAGAGATCTATCCAAGACAATGAAAAAGGACTTCGAAGTTAGAATCATGCATTATATTGCCAGTGCTGATGCACTAGCCTACAGGGAATAAGCAGTTTTGGTTTTGCAAGACTAGCACCTTCTATAAAACATGATTATAGAATGTCTTAAGACTCTTAACTCACCGTGCAGTGGTGGCGCATGTCTCTATTCACACACTTGAGAGGAAGACGCAGGCGGATCTCTGTGAGTTCGAGGCCAGCCTGGTCTACAGATCGAGTTCCAGGACAGGCTCCAAAACTACAGAAAAACTGTCTCAAAAAAAAAAAAAAAAGACTCTTAACTCATAAAAACAAACAAAACAGTATAGAGGCTGGACACATGTTAAGAGCATGTCTTGATTCAGCTCCCAGCACCTACATAATGGCTCACAACCTTCTGTAACTCCAGTCTCGGAATACCTTATGCCCTCTGGCCTTTTTGGGCACTGGGCATGTATGTGGTGCTCAAACATACATGAAAGCAAAGTACTCATACACATAAAATAAATAAATAAAAATCTCTTTTAAAAGGAGGGGATATATTTTAGAATGAAAAGTGGCTATAAAGAGAGCCGTGGTTGCGCATGACTTTAGCCCCAGCATTTGGAGGGATAGGCAGGCAATCTCTGTGAGTTCGAGGCCAGCCTGGTCTATAAGAGCTAATTCCAGGACAACAAGGGCTGTTACACCGAAAAAAAAAAAGAAGAAAGAAAAGAAAAGAGCCAAAAGATACTAAGGAAACTAAGCCATACCCATAATTCATTTTGTTATTTTTGGAAAACAAAAATGACTAGATTCCAAGTGAGGTGGAGGGATACTTTTGACACAGTAGACCTAGAATCTGTCTTGACAATGCATGATACCTTTATGTAAATAGTGTAGAAATGTAGACTAAATATAGGTGCATCATTCATGACTAGTTGAAGGATAAGCAGAGAGGACTGGTTAATCAGTGTGTTGTGAAAGAGAGGTCCCAGGTAAATACTTAAGGATGCTTCATCATCAGCCCATTCCCTTTCCATAATATCATTGACATGACATACAGGATACTCAGGATACTAGTAAGAAGGAATATGGAAAACTGTGATTCCAGTGGTTGGGCAGTGAAGGCAAGAAGATAGCAAATTTAGGGCCAGTGTGACTTACGTAGCAAGACTCTGTCTCAATGAAATGGGGGGGGTGGGGGAGAGAGAGGAGGAGGAGGAAGAAGAAGAAGGGAGGGAGAGAGGAAAGAGGAAGGAAGGAAAAGGAAAGAAAGAAAGAAAGAAAGAAAGAAAGAAAGAAAGAAAGAAAGAAAGAAAGAAAGAAAGAAAGAAAGAAAGAAAGAAAGAAAGAAAGCGAACAAACATAAGAATTGACAAGTCTTTCCAACATGAATACATTAACTATGGAACAACACTTCTACCCTAAAATGGGAGATTTCTAAAGAAAGCAGTTATAGAGTTGACAAAACTGTCTAAATTGAGAAATTGCAAAGAAACTGACTGAGACCATGATATTTTGCCTAGTTTAAAGGTTGAAAAGTAATGTTAGGGTCAGGCAGATTAGGAAGCATGACATGTAGCTGACCTAGAAGGAATAGCCTGTGCAAAATGATGAAGTTATAATATATATATACATATACATAGCATGGCTATGTTTCTCACAGTATTCAAAAGAACCACTGAAGTAATAAATGAAACAGATTTTGAAGGCCACTTGAGCAAGGTAAAACAGGTTTGTTTGTATTTTTTGTTTACTAACTTTAAGATAGATTTAATTTAATTTTATATGTAGTATAAGTACTTCCATGTCTATATGTGCATCACATGCCTGTTGGAGGCCCTCCAAGTCCAAAGTAAGTAAGTACAGTCTCCTGGACTGTAGTAGGTGGTTGTTTGCTGCCTGATGTGAGTGCTGGGATCTGAACCCAGGTATTCCACAAGAGCAGCAAATGCTCTCAACCATGAGCCATCTCTCTGGCCCTTTGTTTATTTATTTATCCAGGGTGTGTTGTTTTTGGTTTTTGAGACAGGGTTCCATGTAGCTCAGTCTGGCCTCAAACTCAATATATAGCTGAGGATGACCTGGGACTCCTAATTGTCAAAGTCCTAGGATTACAAAGATGAGCCACACCATGTCTGCCTTAAGCAAATTTGTTTAATATGTTGAATAGGCTAATAATAAGAGCACTGAATCTCTAGGAACAGCACATACACTATGTCTATATTAGTTATTTTTCTGTTGCTGTGATAAAATACCATGACCAAAGCAACTTATGAAAAATAAAGGGTTTGCTTTGCTGCCGATTGCAGAGGGATAAGATCTTAACCTGCAAACACAAAGCAGAGAGAGTATAATAGAAATGAGGCCAGTCTATGAACTGACCTCCCAAATGGCACCACAAACTGGGGACCAGGTGTTCAAATACTGGAATCTTTGAGGGGCATTCTCATCCAAACCAATTCAATGTTCTAAACATATTTATACCCCCAGGTTGGAGCTAGAGTAATAGCTCAGAAGTTAGGAGCATATACTGCTCTTGTAGAGAACCTGAGTTCAGTTCCAGCACCCACTTCTACTTATGACATCAGCTCTGAAGGATCTGCCCCCAACTATAGCGCACTCATTCACATGGTTAGAAAATAAATCTTTAACATAACAAACCTCTGGCTTACGGGTATAACTGAGTGATACGTGCTTGCTTAGCCTGCAGGAGCATTTGCATTAAGTATCCCTCCCTATCACCACAACATACAAACAAACCTTCTAAGAGCAGGTTATAGAGAGCTTAAAGGATTCTATGTTTTAGTTTTATTTATTTAACTAGATTCTATTTCAGTAAAGAACTTCAGGAAACAGTTTGTGCATCACAAATAATAAAAACCCAAAGACAGATATAGGGGTTAAAGCTGAAGATCAGAGAAGCAGAGCAGTCAGCCACTAGAGAGACCTTTTACCTCTACCAGTTCTCAGACTGAAGGGGCAATGCTCAGACTGCACTGTGTCTCTACCAAACCTCAGACTCCATACTTCAGTGAGTTCCTGTCTCTAACCCCTTTATATTCCTCCCTCTGCCCAGCCATATTGTTCCTGTCTCCACCTCCCTAGTGCTGGAATTAAAGGTGTATGACTTCCAAACACTGGGATGAAAGGTGTGAACCACCACCACCTAGATCTGTTTCTGAATTGATCCTGTGTAGCCCAGGGTAGTTTGAACACACAGATCTGTCTGCCTCAGTCTACAAATTCCTGGGATTAAAGCTGTGTGCCACCACTGCCTGGCCTCTAATGGCTTAACTTTGCACTCTAATCTTCAGGCAAGATTTATATTAAAATACAAATAAAATATCACTACAAGTTTGTCTAAGCATAACCAGGCATGGCCAAGAGATCCAGGAGGAAGGAATGGGCAGTTACGATACCATTGTAGGAACTGGTGAGGTACCTCATTGGTTAAGAGCATTTGATGCTCATTCAGAGGACCTGGATTTGGTCCTAGCACCCATATGGTAGCTCACAGCCATCTATAACTTGAGTTCCAGGGAATTCATTGCATTCTTTTGGCATCCACAGCCAGTAGGCACATACCTGATGCACTGACATACATTCAGGCAAAAAACTCATATATGAAGTAAAATAAATAAATCTTAAAAAAAAACAACATTGCAGTAGTAGTTAAAAGCTCAAGTATAGATATGATAGCTTAGAGGGAATGAAAGGAGCTATCCAACATATTACTTTATTCTGAAATAAATTCCAAGTGGTCAAAACCTAAACTTTAAAGATAAAAGAGAAAAACAAAACATTTTATTAAAACATGGAGAAGAAATTCCTTTCTAAGCAAAATCTAGAAACCATGACTTCATAAACTATAAAAATTCTACCTCGAAGAGCACCTCACTATTATCAAAGTGAACAAGCTAAGCAATAACAAGATTTAATTTAATAACAGTCTATTGCTCGTAGTGAAAGAGCTCCTGCAGCATTAAGAGAAGAAAAGATTTTCAAGGGTATATACAAGTCAGTATGAAAGGACAAATAACAAAGTAAAATAAAATTGTACCATATTAACATAAACAAAAAAGAAACCAACAAATCGAAATTAAAAAATAATCAGTTTTACTTTTTCAATTAACAAAAATAAAGTTGGGGGATTAACAATAATTATCAAGAAAGAATTGAGGGTCAAAGCCAGGAAGAACAGGAATTCAAAGTCAGCCTTGACTATATAACAAATTCTAGGCCATCCTGGACGACATGAGACCCTGTGTCTAACACACACACACACACACACACACACACACACACACACACACACACACGCACGCATGTAAGGTACATTAAGTATATATATCTTTGGAAGGTAGTTTGACAGTTTGAACAAGTATAAATGTCCATGCCCTTGAACTAAGTACCTCCTCTATGGCTTATCAGAGGAGATGGTTCCGTGCAGTGCACAGAGGCCTGATGACCTAAGTTTGATCCCAGGATCCCACAGAGTGCAAGAAAACAGACTCCAGAATTGTCTTCTCACCTCTACATGCACACAGTAGAACACGTGTCTATACTTAGACTTAAATGCATAAAATTAAATCAAAATTTAAAACTTCAAAGTTTTGTTTCATCAGGAAGTGTTGTGACATATCTGTAATCCCAAATACTTCTGAGGCAGAAGCAGAGAAATCTCAGAGTTTAAGGCCAGCCAGGACTACACAGTTTGGTGCTATCTTAATTTAAAATTAGTTTTATTTATGGGAGCCATGCATAGTAGTGTATACTTCATCCTTGTAACTGTAGCACTTGGGAGACTAAGGCAGGAAGATCTTATCTCAGAATAATGAGGAAAGCACAGATACTTATTTATTAGATGTATATGGGGTTACTATGTAGTAGGTTTACTAAATAAAGAGAACAAGGTAACAGATAATGCTTATATCATGTTTCTCACAAATAAGAATTTAAAGATTATGTTTTTAATTGTAGCTGTATACACAAATTTTCTAGAAGGCTATTCTAATAGTAATAGTACTGCCATGAGGAGGTGAACTGAAAGGTTCAGGCTTAGAAAATTTATCAAATAAAGGGTTTGAAGAAAGAACCAAAAGCAAAATAAGAGAGCATAGATAACTTAAGAGTTTGCTCTCTTAGGTTTTTGCAAAGTATAGTTATTATCTGTTACTTTATAGCTTATTATTAAAGGATCAAAAAGAAATGAGATGGGGCCTTTTCAACTCGATTTGATGACTTAGAGAATACCATCTCCTTACATTGTAATAATGTCAGCAGAATTTGAGCATGTTTCATGCTACTACATGTCTTATACACAAACCTTGTTTTTCATTATAGGGGTCCCAATTTCATCTGCTGTTGCAGGTGTAGCAGTGGGACTGGTTACCAAAACCAATCCAGCGAAAGGGGAAATAGAAGATTATCGTTTGCTGACAGATATTCTGGCAAGTATATTCCCAGTTTGGAATATTTACAAGTATATTTAAAAGTACATGCTTAGACCAGTCATGATGGCATATGCCTGAATAGGCGTAAGGCAGAAAATCACTAGTCATAGTCTAACCTAAGATTACGTAGCAAGTTCTAGGCCACCATGGGCCCTGTGGTGAGATAGAACAAAAAATGCAAAACAAATCAAAGACATATAAAAGCCTCAGCCTAGAAAAGTGATTCTAAACTTGTGGGTCCTGACCCCTTTGGGAGGGGTCGAATGACCTTTTCACGGGAGTTACCTAAGACCATTGTAGAACATAGATACATACATTGTGATTCATAACAGTAACAAAATTACTGTTATGAAGTAGCAACAGAAATAATATGTTTGAGGGATCAGCACATCATGAGGAACTGAACTGGGGGGGTTACTAGAAGAATGCTGTGCTTCTGGAGTGGAGATACAGTGTTTACTTCCTGTTTGCCTTGGGTTCTAAAGGATTATATTACTATATACTTATCCAGAATGGTTTCCTCTGGGGTAATTCTAAATTAATTTTTATGTATTTATTAAGAACAGGCATGAGCTAAACATAAGATGATATTTCCAATGACAAGCTTTGTGTCCTGGAGCAGCAGCTGAGTGGCAGAGGTGGCTCTGGCATTTAACATTAGAGGATACACCTTACTTCCAGAGCTAGGACTTGAAATTCTTCTACTGTGACTATAGGTGAACTTTGTTTAAAACTTTACCATAATTTCTTAAATTGTTGAAGGGAATTGAAGACTACAATGGTGACATGGATTTCAAAATGGCGGGTACAAACAAGGGAGTAACCGCACTACAGGTACCACTGTGTCTCATGTTTTAGATTTCAATAATGACATGGACCACTGTCTATCTGTTTATTTATTTTGGCTGTTCTCTATTAGGCTGATATTAAATTACCTGGAATACCAATTAAAATTGTAATGGAAGCCATTCAGCAAGCATCAGGTAAGTCAATATGCCGTATGCTGCTCTCATTTCTGTCTAGTTTGTTAACGGGACCTTTAATTCCCACTAAGTCTGCTATAAAATGTGTGGCTGAGCCGGGCGGTGGTGGCGCACGCCTTTAATCCCAGCACTCGGGAGGCAGAGGCAGGCGGATCTCTGAGTTCGAGGCCAGCCTGGTCTACAAGAGCTAGTTCCAGGACAGGCTCTAGAAACTATAGGGAAACCCTGTCTCGAAAAACAAAAAAAAACAAAACAAAAAAAAAAAATGTGTGGCTGACTGGAAGAATATTTGCCCGTGATGTATTGGGTCAGATCCTCAGCACCATCAAAACAGAAGAGTAGGCCTGTAACTTAACATGATCAAGTATTAATTATTGATTACATGACTGACTACCCAAATGAAAGAATAGTGAAATTTTAATTTTTACAAGGTAAGCAACTTTCTGAGCTAGGAGTTTGGAGGGATTTGGAATAGATAAGATAATTAAGGTAATTGGAATATAAAGAGTTTCCGTTAGTGAGCTAGAGTTTTGATTATACACCAGAGAAAATGAGAATGAAACTATTTCAGATCACACTTACTTGATTCAGATCACACACTTACAATTTTTATTCTGCTGGTATTTCTTCTAGTGGCAAAGAGGGAGATATTACAGATAATGAACAGAGTAATTTCAAAACCTCGAGCATCTAGGAAAGAAAATGGACCAGTCGTAGGTAAGACATTAAAGTTATTACTGACAGCCTGATAAACATTTATAACTATTTTAAAGTGCTTTTCTCTTATCAAAATAAAAATAAGTACATTTTTTGCTAACTACTTTGAAAGAACAGTCTTTTACAATCATTCATTTACTGTGTGTGGGGGGGGGGGAGGGTAGGCATGCATTTGCTACATTCTGTGTCTGGCAGTCCGAGACCAGCTTCTGGGAATTGAAGCTCTCCTTCTACCATGTGAGTGCTGGGGATTGAATCAGGTTATTAGGCTTTGGCAGCACATGCCTTTACCCGCTCAACCATCTTACCAGCCCTAGAAAATATTTAAAATGTTCTTTCCATAAAGAAATGGAAAAGTGAGAACATACATGTTTATTCAGATTTAAACATTACCCTATGTATACATGTATCAAAACATCACAATAGATACATAAAATTTCTGTGTTCATATAAATCATTTAAAAGATAAATTTGTTTATGTTGAAAGAAAACCAAACTTTAAATTTGAGAACATACTCTTCTACATTTTTCAATAATTTTAATCACAATAAATTTTTCCTATGTCATAATGAAAGATCTTTACATACATTTAGGTTCCTATGTCTTTGGCTTCTTTACATCATTGTCTGCATTGCATTTCAGAAACAATTAAAGTTCCATTGTCAAAACGAGCAAAATTTGTTGGACCAGGTGGATATCATATAAAAAAACTTCAGGCTGACACAGGTAAGAGTTGTCTTAAGTTTGAGGGTATCATTAAATGCCAGATCATATAAGTTTGCTATTTTATCTCTAGTATATTACTCCAAAAGTAGTATTTGAGAGAGAAAAGATGGGAAGAAGAGTACAAGATGTCTTGCCTGTGAGTCTTCTATTGGAATTTTTAGTAAGTCAACAAATCTTAATGCTCAACTATATTCAAGAAGGATAAAGCAGCATGGTGGGGCATATCTGTGACCCCAGTATTTGATGGCAGTCTGGAGACAAACGTAGCAAGACCCTGTCTCAGAGAAGAGAAAGGATGACAAAACCCATCATACTCCTTCCACATTTAAAACTGAACATTCCCAAATAATGTTTAGCTTTTTATAACTAAATAACTTATGGGTTATTAACTCCTCCTACTTGTGCAGTTTTGACTGAGTTTCATTTAAGCTCTTGTCTAAAGAGTATATGTAGAGACCTGGTACATTCAGGCAGGCAGCTCTCAGTCAGTTCCAGGGTAGCCTGGTCTACATATTGAGTTTCAAGCCAGCCAGCCAAGGCTACATTTGAGACTTTGTTTCAAAACAAAAACTAGAGTATATGCAGAAATGGTCACATTTTAACCTGTCTCTTCTAGAAGCAATGTTGAGATGACTTAATAGTTGTATTTTGAGTTTGCTAAAAGACAAGAAGCAGAGGTGCCTTAACCAGTGTTAAGAGTGAGAAACTGACATGCATTCTGAAGGTGGAAAATAAAAGAGGATGATGAAAGTGTTCTGCTACAATCCCTAGTCACAATTGAAGAGTAAAACAAAAGCCTTAAAAATTAGCCTTGCTGGGATAGGACATGGCTCACTGTTATATCCACAGGACCTAGTAAAATTAGTCCTGCTGGCCAGGCAGTGGTGGTGCACACCTTAAATCCCAGCACTGGGGAGGTAGAATCAGGCGAATCTCTGTGAGTTAGAGGCCAACCTGGTCTACAAGAGCTAGTTCTAGGACAGGCTCCAAAGCTACAGAGAAACCTGTCTTGGAGAAGGAAAAACAAATTAGCCCTGCTGGGTTTCGGCATGGTTCAGTGTTATATCCATGGGACCCAAAACAGTGCCAGGCACTTGGTAGGAGAGCAGTGTGTGCTTCATGGTGAGTGACTTTCACTAAGAAACAGTCAATAGACACAGGATAAACCCAACCCAGCTTCCAGATCCCTCCCTGTTCTCACATTCCTTTTTAGATTAGTCTCTGGCATGAGTTTGTTAATTTTAATGTGTTAAGTTACCTCTTTTTTGACCCCCATCCCTCACTATGATGCTGGGTTTATTCTAAAGGTGTAACAATTAGTCAGATTGATGAAGAAACCTTCTCCATATTTGCACCAACACCTAGTGCAATGCATGAGGCAAGAGACTTCATTACCGAAATTTGCAGAGATGATGTAAGTACAGATCTTAGGAGTGGTTTTCCTATTTTTTTTCCTGTTATCTTTATTAACCTAATGATTTTGTACTTTACAGCAAGAGCAACAGTTAGAATTTGGAGCAGTTTATACCGCTACAATAACTGAAATCAGGTAATTACAAATAAACAATGGGTTCGATTGGGCAGGGGGTGTCGAGACAGGGTTTCATTGAAGCTTTGGAGCCTATCCTGGAACTAACTCTTGTAGACCAGGTTGGCCTCAAACTCACAGAGATCCACCTGCCTCTGCCTCCCGAGTGCTGGGATTAAAGGCGTGTGCCACCACCGCCCAGCATGGGTTCGATTTTTACTGCAAGCCAGATTCACTTTGTATTTATATATATGCCAATATAACCGTGTGTGTGTGTGCGAGAGGGGGGGGGGGAATATATCCTAGAATATATAAGTTATATTATATATAACTTATTATATTATATAATAGAATATATAAGTCAGGAGATTGGTTTGACATGTACTTACTGTTTTAACCAACCAAGCTGATGTCTTTTTGTAGAGACACTGGTGTGATGGTCAAACTGTATCCAAACATGACTGCTGTGCTACTTCATAACACGCAACTTGACCAGCGAAAGGTGAGAAGGCCAGATTTGTGTGTGTGTGGTGAGTGTGCACGGTGTGAGCACACACATGTATGCATGGAGAACAGAGAAGCCTAGGGGTGTCCTGCTCTGGGATTCCCACCTCATCTCAGTCCCTTGAGTTTACCATTCCTCATCCAGGCTGGTGGCCAGCACTTCCAAAGATCTTCCCTTTTCTACTCCCTACAACATAGGGTCATAGTCACATGCATAACTATTGCTGAAGGTTTAGACAGACACTGAGGATTTGAACGTAGGTCCTCATTTTTGTGCAGCAAGTATGCTTATTTTCTGAACCATCTCCCCATCTCAGACTTGACTTTCTGTAATTGTTAGAAATAACTAATATTAAAATTACCTAAATTGAGCCGGGCGGTGGTGGCGCACGCCTTTAATTCCAGCACTCGGGAGGCAGAGGCAGGCGGATCTCTGAGTTCGAGGCCAGCCTGGTCTACAAGAGCTAGTTCCAGGACAGGCTCTAGAAACTACAGGGAAACCCTGTCTCGAAAAACAAAAACAAAAAAAAAAAACAACAACAACAAAAAAAAATACCTAAATTGTTGAGAATTGTATATTTTGCTTAGTAACAGTCTAAGTACACCAGCCACTAATGTTTGCAGTGATGAAATGTAAAGAAATTGAACAGCCCTCTTTAAAGGACTATAATTTGAATATTCACCTATAATGCTTCAGTTATTCATATGAAAGGACATTTTTGGGTTTTTGTTTGTTTTTTCATGATTTTTCAAGACAGGGTTTCTCTTTGTAACAGTCTTAGCTGTCCTGGAACTCACTTTTGTAGGTCAGGGTGGCTTCGATCTTGCAGAGATCTGCCTGCCTCTGCCTCTTAAGTGCTGGGATTAGTGGCATGTGCCACCTCCACCTATGAAAGGGCAGTCTTAACATATTGAGTAAGCCACATCTCCAACCCATGGTTTTTTGTTTGTTTGTTTTTTGAGACAGGGTTTCTCTGTAGCTTTGGAGCCTGTCCTGGAACTAGCTCTTGTAGACCAGGCTGGCATCAAACTCACATAGATCTGCCTGCCTCTGCCTCCCGAGTGCTGGGGTTAAAGGTGTGCGCCGCCACCACCTGGCCTCAGCCCACGTTTATACTGTACACTAAGTAGACATTTGAAGGGCTAGACACTGAAGTGGTAACAGTAGTTTTCATTTTCTTCAGATTACTTTTATGTTGTTTGCAATGTTTGTAATTAATAGATTTCATTAGAAAAACAAATATAGCTATTCACTTAGGAAAAGGTGTTGACTTCTGTGGTTACTGGATAATTACATATAACTAATTATTTTTTTTTTTTTTTAGATTAAACATCCCACTGCCCTAGGATTAGAAGTTGGTCAAGAAATTCAGGTACTTGTGTTCAGTGTATTAACTTTAAAGCTGTGAAATGGACTTCAGATTCCAATTAGTATCTATGAAGGAATAGAATAAGCACCTCTGGCTTGTATTTTTGTACACTGCTTCTTTAAGAAGTCAGGGTGGCTTAACCAGACTTGCTAAGCATTAAGAGTAAGATCTTTTCCCTCAAGTAGATCACAATTTAGCTTTAAAAAAGAAAGGAAGGAAGGAAGAAGGAAGGAAGGAAGGAAGAAGGAAGGAAGGAAGGAAGAAGGAAGGAAGGAAGGAAGGAAGGAAGGAAGGAAGGAAGGAAGGAAGGAAGACTGGCTGGCTCTAAAGAGTTGTGCAGACTTGTCATTTGGAGACAGACTTGATGACATGGTGGAAAGCTGTGTCATCTTGGAGCAGTTGAGACTCTGTACTTGACATTAAATGTTTGTGAACTAGGAGTACTGTTGCTGGGGTCTAGAGTTCTGATAGTAGAACTGGCCCTGTCTTATAGTCCTCTATCAGTGAACAGAAGTTGTTGCTGATCTGGGTGTGTTGTGTTGGTTATACCGGAGTAATACACAAGTGTATTCCCCATCTGGCTTCTGTTGTTTAAGCAACTCTGGGGAAAGATGAAGGCCAATAGAGCATCTCTCCATGTGTTTGTGCTGTACATCAAAGGGGACTTTAAGCCTGTTGATTGTTCCCCTGTTTGATTTCTTCATGGAACAGTATACTCTAGTTCAATGGTCCCCAAGTCATAGAGAAAATACAAAGCCCTTAACTGAATTGTGTCTTTGGACTTACAATATAGGCACCTAGAAACCATAAAAAAAGCACAGTTAGTTTATCAGAAACAAACCTAAATATCTGCTCTCTTTTGCCCTGTTTAGTTGATTGGTTTATTGATTGGTTTGTTTTAGTCAGTGTCTCAGGCTAGCATCAAATTCAAACCTCCCGCCGAGTGCTGGGATTCCAATAAAGCACTATACTTTGATTCCTTTTGTCTTTTTATAACAGCTATTTCATCAAAATATAGTTACTGTATCTCTAATTATTACTGACCAGTGCTTTTATTAGATACAAATATTAATTATTGCCTTATTTGCACAATGTAAATTTAAATGTCTTTGAAATTACATGTCAACTTTAAATATGCTTCTTTTACATAGGTCAAATACTTTGGCCGTGATCCAGCTGATGGAAGAATGAGGCTTTCCCGCAAAGTCCTTCAGTCTCCAGCTATAACTGCTGTCAAAACTCTAAATGATAGAAGCAGCATTGTAATGGGAGAGTCTATGTCACAGTCATCATCCAACTCTTCCCCTTGACTCCTTT
The DNA here is from genome assembly GCF_903992535.2 of Arvicola amphibius. Taxonomy (NCBI): domain Eukaryota; kingdom Metazoa; phylum Chordata; class Mammalia; order Rodentia; family Cricetidae; genus Arvicola; species Arvicola amphibius. The sequence goes on from NC_052047.1 coordinate 91,006,005, forward strand.
TGGAAATGGTATTCAACAGTGATATTCTCAAAGCAAACTTTAATAGTCCCGTTTAATGTGTAGATTTCTATATAATTTTTTTTTTTTTTTGGTTTTTTCAAGACAGGGTTTCTCTGTATATAATATTTGTATTAAAATGCTCTTTTCTGTAGGCAGAGTTTTCTGTATTGCCAGCCGTTCCCAAAACTCAGCCAATAGCTTAGGCTTGTTTTTAGCTAGCTTTCCAGCTTCTTCCATGTCTCCTCCCAACTCCACCATCTTCCCAGCATCCTCTGTGCCTGGAAATCCTGCCTACCTATTGGCTGTTCAGCTCTTTGGTAAATCAATCCAAGTGGTATATCTTCACAATGTACAAAAAGATTATTCTACAGTACATTTCATGTGCCTTTTTTATTTCAGGATCAACCTATATTTGCCTTATTTATATTATAAAACTAATAAATACTTATTATTTAAAGTAATCTATTTTTAGGGGGCTGGAGAGATGGCTCAGAGGTTAAGAGCATTGCCTGCTCTTCCAAAGGTCCTGAGTTCAATTCCCAGCAGTCACATGGTGGCTCACAACCATCTGTAATGAGATCTGGTGTCCTCTTCTGGCCTGCAGGCATACATGCAGGCAAAACAGTGTATATATAATGAGTAAATAAAAAGTAAAGCTTATTTTTATATCTTAGGACAGATTACCTTTTTGTTTCTCTAATTGTAAACTACTGAAAATAATTGATCATGTATGCTCTCCTAAGGCTCTTTTCCTCTGCCTTCCTTCTCATAGTTGTTAATGGCCATTCTCCCTTAGGCGTCTTATGGCTCACCTTACTCAGCAACTGTGCCAGCTACTACTGTTTTACATACTAGAACTTGCCATTTTGAAAGCCAGAACCTTTTCTTTACCCTAATTACACATTTAATTGTCATTGAGGGAGCTAATTTGGTTCCATTTTTAATGGTATGCCTTTCACAAAACCATAAATATAGTGAGATGAATCTCATAAATGGGATTCTCACTAGAGAATTTTTTTTCTTTGTTTTTTAAGACAGGGTTTCTCTGTGTAACAGCCCTGGCTGTACTCAAACCCATAGAGATCCACCTTCCTCTGCCTTTCTGAATGCTGGGATTAAAGGTGTGCACCACCATGTCCAACTGTTTTAATTACCTGAATATAAAAGATAACACTAGAGTCATTCTTTGTGTGTATATAATTGCCACTGCATGGATATATATTTTTGTACATATTTTTGGTATTAGAGCTGAAGGAACCAATCAGAAATTAATGTAATTTCTAGAAATAACTGTCATGTTCATTGTCCTAATTTTTTTTTCTTTAGACAAGATCTCATTATGTAGCTTTAGATAGCCTGGAACTCATTGTACCAGGCTGGTCTAGAACTGACATCCACATATCAGACCCTAGAGTCCTACAATCAAAGGCATGGGTCACCATACCTAGCTCATTGCTATAATTTAAAACATGCTACTAGTCCATAAATAAATAAATAAATAAATAAATAAATAAATAAATAAAACAAGCAGATACTACATAATTTAATCCTTTTATAATTCTTTTTTTTAAAATTTATTTATTATGTATACAATATTCTGTCTGTGTGTATGTCTACAGGCCAGAGGAGGGCACCAGATCTCATTACAGATGGTTGTGAGCCACCATGTGGTTGCTGGGAATTGAACTCAGGACCTTTGGAAGAGCAGGCAATGCTCTTAACCTCTGAGCCATCTCTCCAGCCCTCCTTTTATAATTCTTATAAAAATATATGTGAATTCTTACTCAGGGCTAAGTCATAAGATATTAAATATGTGTCCAATCCAAATACTTTTAAGGTACATTTATATGTAAGTCAACAAACATTATTCTGTATAAAATAGCATATTAAACAGCACCGATACCCTTTCTGAATTAGTGAAAGGAACTGAAAATTAAAAATTAAATTTGATTTCTATTTTGGATATACTGTTATTCTGTATTTGTCAAAGTGACCGAGTGCTATAACCCTTAGTTTAAGGGACAGTAACCTTTATTGTTTGGATTTCAGAATTATAATTTGGTTTTCTTAAATTTGCTCTTATTTTTTTTTTCAAAGGGATTCTAAACTGCTAATAATTTGGGGAAAAAAAAACGAAGCCAGTTCTTGGAACTCAAGAGGGGTGCCACAGAATTTAAATGGACAGCTCACTAATGCCAACAGCAGAAGCACCCTCATTTCTGCATAAACCAGCAGCCTACCATTCGAGCCAGACTTCCCTTCATCTTTATTCAAATCATGGTCATTTTTCATAATTTCTAATGAAGTTTATGTTTTTGCTTTTTTGGGAGGCAGCATTTCTCTGTGTAGCCAAGGGTGTCCTGGAACTTGCTCTGTAGACCAGGCTGGCCTTGAACTCAGATCCACCTGTGCCTGCCTCCTGAGTGCTTGGATTAAATGTGTGCACCACCACCAGGCCCTCTAATGAAGTTTCTAATCTGAGTCTATCATATGCCAAAAACTAATTTATAATTCCTGAATACTGCTATTTGAATGTTGATCTTTTATGACCCTTTTTTTTGACATACCATGAATTAGTGTTCAAATTTTTATATGTACTTATTATTTTGTGCACTTACAAGCCATTGTATGTGTGTGGGGCTCAGGACAACTTGTCGGAGTTGGTTCACTCACTGTGGGTTCCAGGAGACAAACTCAGGGCATCAGACTTCACAATAATCATTGTACCTTTCCTTGCTGAGCCATCTGACTTGCTCAAATTATGGTTTTTATGTGACTATTTTCTTTCCCTTCCAAAACATTTTAAATTTCTGGATCTAAGATAGAAGCGTGAACATGAGCCACTCTCTGTTTAGCTAAGCAAAGCGTCACATTCAACATCTACTGTGGACTAAGCACTAGGCATGTACAGGGGATGTCAGCAAACAGAGCCGAAGCTCATGTTCACTTGTGCTTGAAGAAAGCTGGCAGTAAGCAAGGATGTAACATTGACAAAGAAGCAGATGCTGTAATAGAAAGGAGTTGGAGTGACCTGTCCTGCTGCTGCAGTGTAGACTATGAATAAGACCAGCTTGGGGAGGGAAAGATTTATTTGGCTTACACTGCCCAGATCACAATCTGTTAAGGAAAGCCAAGGGAAGAAACTAGAACAGGTCATGAGGAATACTTTTTACTGGCTTGCCCCCAATGGCTTACTCAGCCTGCCTTTTTTTTTTTAAAAAAAAAAAAAAACTTTTATTACTATATATTATATATAATTATAATATATATTTTTGGGGGGTATCAAGACAGGGTTTCTCTGTAGACCAGGCTGTAAAGGTGTGTGCCACCACCGCCCAATAGCCCAACCTGTTCCCTTATGCCATCTAGGACCAACTACCCCAGTGAACTATGCCTAGCACATCAAGCATTAATCAATAAAGTGCCCCCATAGCCTTGACAATTGGCCAATCAGATGGAAGCATTTTCTTGCTTGAGGCTCCCTTTTCCCAGATAATCCTGGCTTGTATAAAGTTGACCAAAAAAATAAATAAAATAAAAATCACACAGCCAGGACAAGTGATAAGTTATTGTTTGAAATGAAATGATCCAGAACCACTTCCCTGAATAGATAATATTTAAAGAGACCTGAATGAAATAGAAGGAGATGTGAAGACAAAATAAACTTTCATTTTATAAGTCAGTTTCACATAGTTTCGTCTTTTGTATTAAGAATATAGTCAAGGGCTGGAGAGATGACTCAGGTTAAGAGCATCGACTGCTCTTCCGGAAGTTCGATTCTCAGTAACCACATGGTGGCTCACACCATCTGTGATATCTGATGACCCTCCCATGGTGAAAAGAGAAGCAGCTCCCTCAAGTTGTTCTCTGACCTCCAAACATGCACCATGGTACTAAAGCACCAATGCCAAGTAAATAAATGTAATAAATTTTGCATATATATATATATATATATATATATATAAAACAAGTGGGGAGAGCAGATATTTTCAAAACATTTAAACGGGTAAACATGCTTAGTTATTTCTGAGGAATAAACGGAATCACAGAGAGTTTAATAGGCTTTGACAAATACTTTCTCATGAAACTTGATAATAGGAAAGGCAGACAGTAGAAATGGGAAAGAGAATGTAAAGACATTGAGGGTCGGGGATTAAAAAAAGAAAAAGCAGTGTTTAAGTCTCATGGGTGGATAGAATGAATATAGGGTTGAAGAGGAAGAAACAGTTCCACTGCCATGTTTAGCTTGAGGGTTGTAAAGGTAATAGATTCTGATATCGGTGGAAAACTTGCTAGGTATGAGTGAAGCCATCAACTAACATAGAGGTGGCTGTTGTAGGAAGCAATTGAAGAATGATGTATCGCTTCTGGGGAATCTCTAACACAGAGAGAAGGGGCACCTAACCAAGTATTCCAATCAAGTCAAGCTGATCAGCAAATTAATTAATTGAGGTTGTATACAAGAGCAATGGGCAACAGACATGAAGCTACTTCTAATGACATCCCCACCCTAGTGGTGAATCTTATGTCCCTGCCCTTCTCAACTGGAGAATGTTAATAGACATTCCATGGCAACATATACCAAACAAAAAGAAAAACCTGCATTTTATGACTATCGTGCTATGGTATGATGTACTGTTTCCTTTGGTAACAACATAGTTACTAATTAATAAAAAGTTGGTAGACACTCTAGCAAAGGTTTCTTGCAATGTAGCTCAAGTGTTGGAGGTGCATACATGGATCATGGTTTTGACTTTTGGTTTTTGTCTTTGTTGTTTTTAAAGTCATGGGCCAGTGAGATGGCTCTTGCCAGCAAGTCTGACACTAAATTCAACCCTAGCACCATGTGAGGGAAGGAAAGAACTGACTCCAGGTTGTCCTCTGATTTACACATACTGGCAAGTGAGTGTACACATGCATAAGGAATGTAAAAAGGAGGCTTAAAAAAATGTTGGGCCAGCAAGATACCTTTTGTAGGTAAAGGCATTTGCCATCAAGCTTGAGTTTGATCCCAGAGATCCACATAGTATAAAGAGAATTAAGTCCTGACCTTCACATGTGTGTAATGGCACATGTATATGCACATACAAACACTAAATGAATAAACATGTATTTTTAAGTTATGTTACAGGTGTAACAGAACACACATAAAAACCCAAACGTGGTTTGCACTCGTAATCAACACTGGGGACATGGAGACGGTCCTGTGGTCCTCACTGGGCAGCCAGCACAGCCTTACTTTGTGGTGTTCACTGGGCAGCCAGCATAGCCTTACTTGGAAATTCCAAGAAACTGTTTCAAAATGAATGACACTGGAGATTTACCTGTGGCCTCTACACACATACATACACACACGTGGTCATTTCATACAGTGATGAGTTGGTCATAGCGGCTGGAACCAGTAACTCCTCAGGCTAAAGCAGGAGAATCTCGAGTCCAGAAATTTGACCCCAGTTTGGGTAGCATAGACCTCATCCTTAAAATAAGTCGGGTAGAGGAAATGTGACATCAAAATAAATAAAAAGAGCTTTCTAAGAAGTGTAATTTTAATTGTTAATACAGAGAAGTCATATGTGAGCCTGGCTTTAAGGGATGACAAGGGGAGGGTGTTATGGGTCTAATAAAAGTGCTGCAGGTTCCCAAGTGGCTGTAGCAGGCAGCAGCCACTAAAGCAGCCAGTCCCAGGCAGGGAGCCCCCAAGTGGTCCACTGGCCATGAGAGCCAGCGGGTCTTAGGGGGAGGAAGAGGAGTCATGGCAGCAGCTACCTCTTTGGGAGAGACAGAAAAGGAAAGGACTCAGGCTGGAAGCTTAAGATCAGCTTGGGGGGGGGGGGAATAGGAGGGGCTTGTCTCTTAAAAGGACAGGACAAACCATTACAGAGGGGCAAACTGTTGAGTAGAAGCACTTTCAACAGTGAAAAGGGTTATAATTAAGGTAACTTTGTTCTGTATGTTCTAGGAGCACTGAAAAATACCATGTTTCATGAAAACTACAGTTGCCTGTTAATATTTTTAAATTATGGCTATAAAATTCCCATAATTTCCAATAATTCATAAACTAGATGATGCTATATGAAATAAAAAGCATAAAGTATGTAGATAATTATTATAAAGTATAAAAATTAAAATATTGAAGGGCAAACTTATAACCAGATGCCAAAGAAGTGACTTACAAAACTCAATAAATAATGTCTTTGGTTTTGTAAATATCTATCAAAAATTAGAAACAGGCTGGAGAGATGGCTCAGCAGTTAGGAGCACTTAGTGCCCTTGCAGAGGACCTGAGTTGGTTTCCAGCACTCACCTGGTGGCTTATAACCACCTGTAAACTACAGTACCAAGGGATCTGATACCCTCTTCTGGCCTAAGCAGGATTCTGAATGCATATGGTATACACATAAACCTTTTTTAATTTAATTTTATTTTATATGCATTGGTGCGAAGGTATAATCCCCCGGAACTGAAGTAACAGTTGTAAACTGGCACTTGTGGATGCTGGGAATTGCACCCAAGTGCTCTGAAAGAGCAGCCAGTGCTCTTAACCACTAAGCCATCTCTCCAGCTCCACACATAAATCTGGAGGCATGGCCATCAAAGTCAGGAACAGAACAAGGACCACTATTATTCAACTCTCTGGTGGTCTTATTCAGATAAATGTTATGACATTAAAAGGGAGTGTCAGAGAAAAACAAAAACATTTGCAGATGACCGCCCAAGCTACTTACTACAAAACAATTAGGATTTACAAGTGAACAAATCAAAATAGCTGTCTTCTCAGGGAGTCAAAAGCTGCTATGTGAAGAGCAAAAGCCTCCAAAGTCAAGCTTTGAAGAGCTAAGACAGCGGCGAGTTTGGCCCATCCTTGTGGTCGACACTTAAGGTTAAATTATCTGCTCCCAAAGAGTATGAGTCAATGAAGTTATAAAGACCCTTAACTGAACACTTTGAAAACCTAATCCCAAGTGTACTCTGACTTCTTAATACCACATGCTACCTGATTTTAGTTCCTTCAATGTGTAATCTACCCTCTTTAACAGGCCCAGCAAATCCCCAAATTGTGCTAAGATTTAAACCTAGCTGTGAAGACAGCTCAAAGAGAAAATCAGGGCAAATTTGAAGAGGGAGGGAAGTGCTTGCTTTCACAAGGATTTATGAGCTGCTTCTACATGGTCTGAAGGTCCAGAGGTATCTGTACTACCAAAATCCCTAAGTGGCTCTCATCCACATTTTAAGGTTTCAGATTTTCCCAAATCCAATCTTACTACTTGTTTTCTTAGTTATGTATCACCTGTGGTGGTTATCCCTGGTTGTCAACTTGACCATATCTGGAATTAACTAAAACCCAAGCAGTTGGATAGGTTTTTTTTTTTTAAGATTTATTTATTATGTATACAACATTCTGCCTCCATGTATGCCCACATGCCAGAAGAGGGCGCCAGATCTCATTACAGATGGTTGTAAGCCACCATGTGGTTGCTGGGAATTGAACTCACGACCTCTGGAAGAGCAACCAGTGCTCTTAACCACTGAGCCATCTCTCCAGCCCAGTTGGCTAGGTTTGAATGAAAATGGAAACCCCACAGTCTTCATAAGGAGCCGCACTATCTGAAAGGATTAGGTGTGGCCATGTTAGTCACCACGTCTGCCATGATGATAATGAACTGAATATCTGAACTATAAACTAGCCTGAATTAAATGTTTTCCCCATAAGAGCTGTCATGGTCAGGGTGTCTCTTCACAGCAATAAGACCCTAAGATAGTATACCTATGTATACCCAGGGATTTTTTTAAATTAAATCGTTCAAAGTGGGAGGAACCATCTTTACTCTGGGCCACACCTTCGGCTGTTAGCCTGTGTAAGGACGTGGAAGAAGCAGGCTGCTCTTTTTGCCTACATGCTCCTGTTCTGGCCCCTACTTCCTTGGGATTCTGGTGCATACAGAAGACCAGCTGAGACATCCAGCCTTGGGGACCAAGCCACTGGATTCTTAGACCTTCGGGTGGTAAGCATGTTGGGGACCAGCCTCAACAAAAATACCTCTTGCCAGGGTAGAGGCATGGGGACTTAGAAATATAGTAAAGAATATGAAGATGTGAATGAAAATAATGGAAATATATAGGATAGTATCAAGAGGGAATTCCAGTGAAGGTAGGAGTAAGACAAAAGACCGCATTAACATGATACAAGGAAATAAACCAATTGAAGGTCACAGACTACATTCATAGTTAAACATTCTGTTGCTTGATGAAAACAAGTCATGCTCACACACTAGACCAAAACATTCTTTAGGCAAACCACTCCCTGGGTGGAGTCCCAAGTTATCTCCTTAAGGAAACTGGAATTTAGTTGGATCCTTAGACTTTTCTTTGAGGTAGAACAGATCTACTTCTCTGTTCCTGGAGCACAAGGTCTAGCTATTAGCCACACCTGTTGACAACAAGAAAGCAGAACTCTCCACTCCTAGCCTAGGTGGGACCTCTGTTTGAGGTTAAAGCACAATAACCTTGAAGGAACTAGAGGTAAGTTCCAACTTTCTGACCTTTGGTCAGTGTGACCATTGCTCATGTTTTCTTTGCGGACCTCCACATAAACAGCGTTATACACAGCCTATAAGTGTGTGTGCGTGTGTATAGCACCTCCACACCCCACCCCACATCAATTATGTTCCCCTAGAGAACCCTGACCTTTGTCAGTTCTGGTCCTCAGAGAAGCAAAAGGAACTACAGTTAGCTTCCGTATTTATGAGTTTGGCTTACATGCATTTGACCAACTGTAATGGTAAAAATAAAATTCTGCATATCCCCAAGTGGCTGTAGCAGCAGAAACGCTGCAAATCCCCAAGTGGTGGCAGGCAGCGGGTCCCAGGTAGGGACAGCACACGAGACCATGCACAGGTTCTCTGAAGGTGGCTGGTCCCGGGAGGTGAGCCACATGGCAGCAGTGGGCAAGAGACAGACACCATGCAGAGTGAGGTTGGATATTTATTAAGTCAATTATGGAAGGGAAGGGAGAAGGAAAGAAGAGCAGAGAGGCAGAGAGAGAGAAGAAAGAGGAGAGAGAGGAGCGGGGAAGGGGAAAAGTGGGGAGAAGTAGAAGCTGCCTCTTTGGGATGGAGATAGAAAAGAGAACTCAGGCTGGAAGCTGAAGATCAAGGCTGACAGGGGAGGGAGTGGGCGTAGCTTGTCTCTTAAAGAGACAGAACAATCGTTACAGTCCTATCTCTTTAATAATAAAAAAGCAGTTAGGCACCACAGGTTAAAGGAATTGGGGTGGCGTATTCTCAAGACTTCTTCCTGCTTATTTCTGGGCATTGTCTTTGGGGGAAACCTGAGAAGGCTGGGTGCTAGTCATATCCTGGCATAGCTGGTCTCTTTGCTCTTGTCCGGTGTTTGTGGTATGGAAATGTCTGGTGTCTTTTACACCTGTTTAAGGTATTGGCAGAACAGAGGACAAAGTTAAATTTAAGAAAAAAAAAAATTAGGACCAGGGAATTGAGGGGGGGGTCATCTGACCTGTTTAAGGTGGATCCTTCAATTCTGTATAAAAGGTAGCATATTTATGTCAGAATGACTGTGACATATTTTTGGACAATGAAAAGTATCTTTAAGCCTATGGAAGGCAGCATGAAGGAGAAATTTGATAACTTGTACCTGTGCTCACACCTTTATAACTTGCAGGACTTGTATTTTACTGAAATTTGTTTGGTGAGGTTGTCCTTTTAAACTGACAAAACCTCTCAGCTGTCAAACTGCATCAGAGATCTTTGAGATCTCACCGGTCAATTCCTTGGGTTCAGAGAAATGGTTAAGCTGACCAGAATGTGGGAAACTCACAAAATGAAGCCGGTGGTGTGCATAGAAATCACGCTGTAGAAATCGCGCTGAGGCATATGGAACATGTGGTTTTTGTGGGAAAAAGATACCTGGTTCAGGATCCTGATCCCGGGAGAGAACTCGGGGTGGGGGAGCCTATCCGAGTCAAGGCATCATGAAATGGATTATTAAAAATGCTGCAGGATCCCCAGCGGTGGCAGGCAGCAGAAATGCTGCAGGTCCCCAAGTAGTGGCAGCGGGCCATGTGGTGGCAGGCAGTAGGCCCTGAAAGCAGCCAGTCTCAGGCAGGGATGGCTGCAGGTGCTGGTCCAGATCAGGGAGACACATGGCAGCAGGTAAGAGACAGAGACATAGATAGGCACACCATGCAGAGTGAGGTTGGATATTTACTCAGTGGGTTATGGAAGGGAAGGGGGAGAAGGAGAAGAGTTGGGGGGGGAAGAAGGGAGAGACAGAAACTGCCTATTGAGAGGGAGATGGAAAAGAGAGAAAACTCAGCTCAGGCTGGAAGCTGAACAACAGCCTGTCTCAGCAGACAGGGGAAGGAGTGGATGTGGCTTGTCTCTTAAAGAGACAGAACAGATCATTACACCAACCTCATATGATTATTTTTAATCCTATAACTGTGTCAGGCAGGGGAGATATCTCTATGGGTAAATTGCTTGCCACCAAGACTGACAAACTGAGTTTCATTTTCAGGACCCACAGAGTGAAAAAAAGTAAGGGATTCTTGGCAAGTTGTCCTGATTTCTACACCGTGTTGTAGCAAAGCTCCTCCCCTCACTAAATGTCACTTTATAAAAGCTTCTACTGGCACCAATGTTTCAGCATTTAAGACTCATGCAGAGGACCAGAACCCACATCAGGCTGCTCCTAACTAACTAACTCCAGTTCCATGGCATCCAACACCTTCTGGTTCTGAGGACACCTGCACTCACATGCACACACCCAAACATTCATGCACAGAATGAAAATGAATCTTTTAAAAAGGTCCTTGTGAGGGTAGGAGAGATGGCTCAGAGTTAAGAGCACTGGCTACTCTTCCTGAGGTCCTGAGTTCAATTCCCAGCCACCACATGGTGGCTCACAACCAACTATAATGAGATCTGGTGCCATGCTCTGGCATGCCGGCATTCCTGTGTGTATAACACTGTGATAAACCTTAAAAAATCTTTGTGCTAAACATGTTTTTGTCTATTATTCATTCTCTAAATCCAGTCTAACAAGTATTTAAATAACATTTGTATTATAATAGGCATTATTATCCAGAGATGATGTAAATTATTCTGCAAGAGATAATAGGTAACAAGGAAAACATATGACATTTTATATAAGGGACTTAGGATATACCGAATTTGGTATTGATGAGTCCTGGAATCAATCATTCAAGTCACCCAGAGACCAACACATATACACACTTGTATATGATAAGCTATCTTTAAGATACACCATGAAACCTAATGGAAAAGAAAAATGTTCGAAAATTTAGTAATTCAAGATGGTGATAGTTACATTAAAGCAAGTGTGTAACTATATAGGCCACACACAAGAAATGGGCCACATTTTAGCAACATACACAAAAAAGTGGGAGGAGGGTTTTAACGAGGAATGATATAGTGTTTCCTGAAAAAAAACTGAACAGCAGGAAGCAGGAGCTGAAGAGACCTTGAAATGCAAACGTTTCTCGCTTTTTTTTTTTTATAATGTATAAAGGTATTACTTATAAAAACAGGACATCGGGGCCTCGGTTGGGCTAGAACTTTTTGGAGAGGATCTGAGGGAAGGTGTGGTTATGGTAAGGTGCTTTCAGACAAGAATGCATGGGGTCCTGCACTGTAGATTCCTGCTCTAGCCTTCTGTCCCTACATCTGTTAAGTTCAAAGTATTAATGGAGCCAAAACACTCTCTCTACAGAAAATTCTCTGTAAACCCTGAAAGTCCCCGTCACAAAGCTAAATGGGCTTCCAGGATCTCTCCAGTGGTCTTGCAAAGAAAGGCCTTTTCTCCTGAGGAGTGGACAATGGACAGATGCTTAGAAACAACCCAGGAGTGTCTTCAAACACTGGGCTAAAAAATGGCCTATGTTCTTTCTGTGGCTTTTCCAAAACCAATTATATTTTCCCTGGCTCAGAGTACACTTCGTACATATCAATCACAGCAATATCCAGCACATATGGATAACAATTCAAGTCCTTTTGTCATAGGCAATGCCCCGCTATAAATCATAGGCTGGCCTGCACCTCTGATCCTCCCGTCTCAGAGTTTCCAAGCGCACGCATCACAGGCAGGTCGCGGCAAGCCAGCCTACAGATTCGGAGAAAAGCAATTATACATCAAACTTTGAAGCTATTTTTAATCAAGCGCCTACTGTACACAAACTCCACCTTTCAGCGTTCTGGTGAAACGTGCACTTATCCCATGCTTTTAAGGTTGGAGCCAAGAGCTGGCCGAGCTGAAGGGCCGTATCGTGAACGGACTGGCGGCTAGGCGGACAGGACGAGCCGTGAGAGTCCCGCGGGAACCCGTCTTCAGCCCGCCGGGTCGAGCTCTCCGGGGGGAGGCCGTAAGCCTTTCTCAGGCGCAGACCGATGGCCGGCACTACGAGGCTACCGGCAGGCAGAACGCCTGGGCGAGCCACAGGAAACCCGCAACGCTTCCGTGGAACCTTACAGGCGCCTGCTGCTCACGGTGGCCAGGGAGCACTACCCGGGCAGAACGTACCCGCCATGCACCCTGCAAATCCCCAAGAAGAACTCAACAACGCCAGGGCTCCAGCCACCTTCCACTGGAGAAGGCAGAAAACCTCGCGAGAGCTCCCCGCCCAGGAGGCGGGCCGAAAGAGCAGGAAGTCCCTTCCGGGCCTGCGCCCCCAGTGCGTCCTCCTCGCGAGAGCGCCAGGTTTGGCTCTCCGGAAGTGTGTTCCGCTTAGAGGTGCTGTGCGCTGGGCTCGTCGGCCGCCGTAGCCCCTGCTAGGGCAGCCCGTGCAACCCTGCTGGAAGAGGAAGAGAAAGGCTGAGAGAGTCGGGTTACAAGATGGCGGATCTGTAGTAGTTCCCGCGGCGGGCGGCGGCAGCCGGAGAGCAAAGGGAAGAGACGGTGGTCGTGAACAGGGGTGGAGGGAGGGGACCGGAGAGCACGGGCGGCGGGCTCCCGATGGCTCTTGTCACCCCTTCTCGCGGCTAGACCTTTGGAGCCATGGTGAACTCGGGCCTCTCCAGAGCCGCCGCCGCCGCCGCTGCCGCTGCCGGCTCACAGGAGTGAGGGCCACCGGCGAGGTGAACGAGGAGGCGGCGGCTGGAGCAGGGGGCCCAGCAGCCACCATGTCGGATACACGGCGGCGGGTGAAGGTCTACACCCTGAACGAAGACCGGCAATGGGACGACCGGGGCACCGGGCACGTCTCCTCCACTTACGTCGAGGAGCTCAAGGGGATGTCGCTGCTGGTCCGTGCCGAGTCCGACGGTAAGGGGATTGGAACGCGGGAAGAGAGGAGCGTGCCTTCGGTTGCGGCACAAGCTGGGGTGTGAGCTCCGGGCGCGGGGGGGGGGGGGGGGGACAGCGCATGGCATGGGGCTTGAGCCTGCCCTTCTCAACGATAAAAACAAACTTGGGCCTGGGTTTACTCGCCGTCAGACGTGGACTCCCAGTTCCCCCGCCTCTAGCCCTATTAAGGATTTGACTCCTTCCGCTCCAATCCCTGCCTGGTTGTTGAGGTTTAGAATGTGAAGAGTGGGAAGTCGGTAGGAGACCAGATAGGAACCTAACCCGTGAGATAATGTCACCCCGTACCCGCTTTGGGTACAGTCTTGTCCTTTATGTGTGTCCAATATAAAGGGGTTAGTAAAACTCTTCTGAGTGCCTTAGGGAAAAAACGGACTCTTTCTTGGAGTTAGTATAGACCGTTGCCACGACGTAAACACGAGCACATACGGTTTTACTTCTTGATCCCTCCAGGTTGCCTTTATAGAGAGGGGGGGGCGGGAGAATGGGTTCCACAGTCTCAATAAGTTAGAAAACTAAAGCAGACTCGGAGATTGTATTTGTTGATTGCAGAATTCATAGAAAGCATTTTAATATTAAAAGCTGACAGCCATAATTATAATGACAACAGCTACTACCTGTACTCAAGAACTACCCATACATCTACATATATCAGTTACTACTTGAAGTAACTGATATATGTAGATAATAGAAGACTGGCAGTCTTAGATTTGTTTTTGGCAATGTTGTACTAATGTAGAGTCCCTTTTATTAACTAGTCAGGGGAATTTTATGTGGGGGGTTTTGTTGTTAGGCATTGTCATAGGAACAGGATAAGTGTAATTTGTATGGTAAGTCTCTCCAGGGCCCTCGTAATTTGTTTTGATAGACAAGAAATACAGTGAAACAGCTTTTGTTAAAGTTAATCTTCAAATGGACAGTTAGACCTTAAAAGTTTTATTTTAGTTTTCTCATATTCTGAATATTGGTTTCATAAATTTTTCCCTCTAAAGACACTTGGAGATAGGATGAAAGATTGTAAGCTAAATATGTAGGCTAGATCTGGAGAGAAAATATGTATTAAAATACATTTTGTAGCCGGGCGGTGGTGGCGCACGCCTTTAATCCCAGCACTCGGGAGGCAGAGGCAGGCGGATCTCTGAGTTCGAGGCCAGCCTGGTCTACAAGAGCTAGTTCCAGGACAGGCTCTAGAAACTACAGGGAAACCCTGTCTCGAAAAACCAAAAAATAAATAAATAAATAAATAAATAAATAAATAAAATACATTTTGTAGCTTCACATCTTCAGCTTGCGAAGAAACATGAAACATTTGTAAAATGTGTGTTATTGAAGAAGGCTTTATAGTTTGAGACTTACATCTTTTTTTTAACTCTTTCAGGATCTCTACTCTTGGAGTCAAAGATAAATCCAAACACTGCATATCAGAAACAACAGGTAAGTAGTTAACTAATCTTTAATTTGAAAAACTGTGTTTGTCATCCAGAAGTATTAATCTGACAAAGATGGGAATACGTTCCAGACCAGAAAAACAGTTTGGTAACTAAAGTTAGAGGCCATATGTATTTACCTTTCAGGTTGGTAGAATTTCAAACTGAAAAGTGATTTTTATATTGGCAGTTTATATTTTTTTTTTTAATCGAGCCACTGTTTGTATTAGAAAACAATGGTTTATTTCTTGTTTACAGTAAGCCGGGTCTCTCCTATATGCTCTGCACTAAACCATTTATTCTGAGTCACATTTGAAAGAAATGACTTAAAAGAAGATTCAAACTATTCAGTTACTACCATTAAGAAAGAAATTCAAGAGAAACCCTGTCTCGAAAAACCAAAAAAAAAAAAAAAGAAAAAAAAAAGAAATTCAACAATGGTGGTGCATACGTTTAACTCTGCCACTTGGGAGGCAGAGGCAGGTGGATCTCTGTGAATTCAAGTATGGCCTGGTCTACAAAGCAAGTTCCAGGACAGCAAAACAACAACAAAATCAGAGGGATACTTTTAAAGTAATGAAAGCCTGTTTGGTGTGAAATTGGATCCTTTGACCAAGGAAAGGGGCTTATTGAGGGATTTTTTTAGGTGGCATTTAAGTTCTGCTTTAAATTGTATGCATATTTTTGATATAATCAATTGATAATTGATACTCATATAAATATACATATTGTTAATTATGTAACATTTTCTCAATATTATTGTCTCTTTGGAAAAGGAAATCTGTTTTAGTATTTCTAACTTAACATGAAGATGATAGATTTGAGTCATCCTTTATCTGTGAATGTTTTCATTTTTGTTGTGAAATACTATCAAAATTGAATATTGTAGAGAATAATATAGTGGGCTCTGTTATAACACCATCAGTGTACTAATATTAACATACTATATCCTTTTCAATTTTTTTGTAATATTTAACATGGGGAGAGGTTAAAATCTCTTTTGTGTCTATCCTGTTTTATCCATTCCTTATTCCCCTATGGTAACTCCACTAAAATTATGTGTATTCTTTCTGTAGATGCTTTTATACCTTTCCTGCATGTCTCTTATGTGTTTTTAAACTTTTATGCTATTGATACCATACTTTTACATATTCTTAAATTTGTATTTTCACACTTTTTTGAAGATTTATTTGCGTTATTGTAGGTAACTTTTTAAAATGCTGTATTATGCTGATGTATGCTATATACCTATGAGACAATTGGATTATTTCCTCATGTGTATGTATGTGCGCGCGCGCGCATGCTTGTGGAGGAGGTATGTAAAATCACGATGACAGATTTTATAGGGAAGAGAGGAATTATTTTAGGTTTATAATTATAGCATCAAGTCTACCTTTCTTTAAGGTCTGTGGAAATTTGGATGCTATGAACATTTCATGTAAGAAATAAAATTACATCTATTATTAAGGTTGTTAATAGGGAAATTTTTAATGTATATAATTGCTTTGTGCTTGCAGTATATTCTTAGTTCCTTGAAATATTTTAGCATTCAACTGGTAACTTTTTTCTCTTAGATAATTTTTATATCTCTTAGATAATTTTTATATATTATCCCTTAGATAATTTTTATATTTCTTTTGGTGAAGAATTCAGTTAAAACATTTGTCTTGAACATTTGAATGCTTCTCTGTATCTTAGATATGTCTGAGGACATTTAAATTTATTTCTAACTTCACTAGGCAGATAATTAGTTTCTCTGTGACTTTTGTAAGATAGCTAGTTCTGGGTTTTTGCTTGTTTGTGGGGAGATACTAATATTTTGTCATCTTTCTCCTACCTACATGAATATAAAATGATGAGGACATTTGCTCATAACTGTGGCTCATAAGGCATAAGCAGGTCCCTACACATTTAGTTGTAATAACAATTCTTGTGTAAGTGATCTTTTACCTGCTGTTACTATTGAAAAGATCCTATTGTGTGTGCAGAGGCTTATTAGTAAAACAGTCCTCCAGCACATAAGAAAATAGACACTGGTTCTTTAAAAACTTAAGAATTTGAAGCATACTTTTATGTAAATGTTACTATCTAGAAAACTAGTTCCAGACAAATTGGATTTTTTTATACAGTTAAGTATGGAAAGCATCACAGAAAAATAAATTTGAAAGATTTTATAGCATCTGAAAATGTTTTCTGTAACCAGTCACATTTAAGTAATATAGTTCCAGGCTGCATATTTATGACATTGTCATTCTCTCTCTCTCGCTCGCTCTCTCTCTCTCTCTCTCTCTCTCTCTCTCTCTCTCTCTCTCGCTCTCGCTCTCGCTCTCTCGCTCTCTCTCTCTCTCATGTTTACAAGAGAATTCTTTGGTAATGAGAGAAATATGGAAAAACATTGTGTGAATACAGGAATGAAAACCTGTACATGGAGCCAACCTGTTTTATTTTCTTTAATCTTTTTTAAATTGGGAGGACCTTCTAGTGGAAGTCATAGAGCCACTTGAAGTTATAGTAAATTTAGTTTCTATGTAATCTATGCAGTTTCTTCCTATTTTAACCAAAGTCTTGCTCAGTTTGCACTTTTCACCAAGTTGCACAAATTGAAGTTGTGAATACATCATTATTTTTATGTTTACTAGAATTATCACATTATCAAGATTTGTCAACATGAGATTTTTAAATAGATTATTCTAATTATTTAACAAGTTTTTCCAAAATTAAAGTTAATATATTATTCATCAATGGGCTTTTAATTAAAAACGTAAGCAAATGGCTTGTTTATAGAATATTTTGCTGTATTAAAATATGTTGAGTATATTAAGAGATAATTATTTAATATTCACAGTCCTAGACTTATCCAACTGCTTAATTGTTTGCACAGCATACATGGGTTTTCCTTTCTCAAAAGCAAAGTATTACATTGGCTTACTTAAAATGTGTTAGAGTAAGTACTGCTGAGTGTCAGTGATTCAAAGTACTTCCCTATCATGTCTCGTACTGAAAAGGGAGAAATGGGAAGATGTACTTTCTTAATACACTTGAATATGTAAGCTGACACATTAGAAAGAAAAGAAAATGATTGTGCAATACAGCATGAAACAGTGTGATACGTGTTTCAGATTTTTAAGTTACTTAAAATTAATCCTACTGATCTTAGCTAAATGAAAAGTCAAAATCATAAGGATATAGCTTAGCATATTTTACATAGTTGTGTGCTCATGAGTACAAAAAATCAGTCCTTACCTCAGTGAAACAATAGAATAATAAAATAACTAATGAATTTTTTTTTTCTGCCTAGACCTCACTGAAAATGCATGAAAGCATTTCCTGTGGAGGCAGCTGAGGTACAGAAAGGTTATGGATGAGAATGTAAAGCAGGTATATTACAACACAAAATATTGTAAACAGCAAACTTGTATTCCACAGGTGTGGGCGCTAGAAAATTAGAGACAGGAGAAAGTATAAGAGACAGGCATCTGTAAGAAGAATTCATTCTTGGTAATGGTTTTAGTTGCTGAAATCAATATACACCTGCTTGAATTGCAGGAAGTCTATTCACAGACATTTTTTTTCACTTGAGAGTTTGGTGTACCAAACAAAAGTGAGCCGTTATGAATTCTTACTGTAGACCCAAAATGATGAAAGTGATACTGTGTTTAAGGAAACCTGTATGACAGAAACATGAATAAGAGATGAGAAGAGCGTGGTGGAACAAAAATGCTTTGGGTGGGAAAACTTTTTGTAATAATTGTGATACAAGAAATTATTAAAGTTTGGTAAATAGACTTGAAGAAGAACTCTGGTATGTTTTCAAGGAGCTGCTAGCAGACATGGTGGACAATCAACCCAAGTGCTGGGATTAAAACCACCATGCCAGTGACTTTCTCATTTTCTTAAAGTTCATCGTCTTCTAGTGATGCATATGTAAACAGATGTGTGTCAGTATACTCTCCCTTTCATAAGCCCATCAACATTCTGTATGATATTCTGGGTTTTGTTTGGTTTTGTTTAACTTGGGCTTTAAAGCAAGTAAAGTAAATGAAGTCTAAATATTAAACATCTGGAACTAGTGGTTGGGTTTGAATTAGTAACGTAGATTCTCATCTTAGAATCATAAAGTGAACTTTTAGCTTCAGCAAGGGACCACCCCCTTAGTAGATAGAAATTAAGAACAAAGCCTAAGTCAGCTTTGTTGAACTGTCCATTTATTTGTTGACCCAGTACTTAATAGACTTGTTTATAGGCTGGTCCTAATCTTCTTGAGGGTTTTGTTTTTTAAATTAAGTTTGGAAATTTTTGAAGAAGTGTCTTGGCTTTGGTTCTGTTTGTGGTGTGTGTTGAGTGGGATGTTAAATCCTGCACCTAGCACATGCTAAGTAAGCACTTTGCCACTGACCTACTTCCCAGTCCTTGATAAGAGTTTTTAAAATACCTGGCAGGGGCGATACCATGATCACAAAGGTGGTTGGGGGGGAGCTTACCGTTGCACTCCAGATGTAGTGGCCCCTGCAGCTCCCCCAAATGTGATGATGGGATGTCTCTTGTGCTCTTCTGAAACAAACTAACAAAAGAATGGCACCATCCAAAATACAGAATATCAGTCTGTGGGTGTTGGTGAAAAGCAATAAATGGAAGACTATTTGGTTTGGGGGTCACTCTTTAGTCTAAGCAGGCAGTTGAATTAAAGTGTTGTGGAGATGTTGAAAGATAGAAGATCTTAAGTTATTTATTATTTATTTATTTATTTATTTGTGATTGTGAGTATTTTGCCTGCATGTATGTGTATGCACATCCTCGGAGGCCAAAAGAGGGCGTCAGATCCCCTAGGTCTGTACTTAACCGTGGTTGTAAGCTGCCCTGTAGGTGCTTGAAATTGAACCCTGGTTGTCTGGAAGAGCAGCTAGAGTAACATCTCTTTAACTCCTAAAAGTTTTTTTTTCTTTTAAGGTCTTAAAGGTTTTGACTTTTATGTACAAAGATTAGCACCATCTGTTCCACTGAGTAGATGGCCTTGATAAATCCACTTAAAGAAGTCAAGAGAAGTGGCTCAGGACAAACTAGACAGAATGTGTGAAAGGAGAGTTTCCCTATGTGGGTTTTCAGGGTAGAGTTGAAAGAGCTGATGGTGGGTTAGGCCCTGATAATAAATAAGAAGAAAAAGGCAGTAATAATTTTTGCAGTGCTGAGGAACCAAGTTGGGGTCTCACACAGGCTAAGCAAGTGCTGTGCTACTGAGTTGTACCTTGAGTCAGGCGTTTTTGTTGTCTCTTTGGGGTGATTACGCCTCACACATGCTAGGCAGAATCTTTACCTTTGAATGACATCTCAAACCCATTTTTAGCTTTTAGTATTGGGACAGAGGCTAAGTGGCCTGGACTGACCTGCAGCTCATTGTGTAGCCCAGGCAGACTTTCAGCTTGCCTCATACTCCTCAGTAACTGATTACAGGGATTTGCCGGCAAGCCCAGTTGTAGTTGCCTTAGTTGAAAAAATCATGGTAGTTTAATCCAATTTAAAATGTTGGGCTTTAAAGTTAGTTATGTGGAGAATAGAGTACTGAGTGTATAAAAAAAAATTGTGTGGGTTATGGCAGCCCACAACTTTACTTTCAGCACTTGGGATGCAAAGGTAAGTAAAATACAGAGGTGTCTTGGGGTCAACCTGGCCTACATACTAAGTTTCAGGCCATCCAGAGCCACACAGTGAGATCCCTGTCTCTCCCCTCCCCCCCAAAAAATTAATGGTGTAAGGCACTCAATTACTTTAATTCAGATTTTTAGAAGCCAGAGTCAAAATGATTTGGGCCTTAGATACCTTACATAACCAATTTGGATTTTATTCTGCAGTTGTAGTGGTATAGACTCTGTTGTACAAAGCATGGGGAGTTACAGATTTATTTATTTTTAGTTGGGCAGGGACGTGTTCAAGTGGTCAGAGACCAGAAGTATTGTATCCCTCTGGAGTTGGAGTTGCAGGTGATTGATTGTGAGCTGCCCAACTTAGGTGCTGGGCGCCAAGCTTAGGTCTGTGCTCTTAATCACTGAGCCACCTCTCTTGCCTACAGGAGGATTTTAAAAGAAACCTGCCTTTATATTGGTTTCCTCAGAAGGAGATAATAGTTTTAGTTGATATCTAGTAAGTCAAAGTGTTGAGTCCTAAAATCTATGTGGTCTTCTGAGTAGAAAGTAACATTTCTGTGAGAAGTGTTTTGCTCATACCTTTAGTTACTGTTGACTAGCTACCCAACCCTAACAAAATAGATCAAGTAAAACAGTTGAAAACAATAGAAATAGAAATGAAGATAATGGTCAAACTGACATTTATTTAGACCCCTCTTGTTAGCAGTCAGCGGTGTAACAAAATGGAAACTATGCTGTTCTGATGAGAAGTGAAGACTCCACAAAATTTTTAGGTATTCAAAAATATTTTAGCAGGGCGATAATGGCATAGAGGCGAGCAGATCTCTGTGAGTTCAAGGCCAGTCTGGTGTTACAGAGTTCGTTCCAGGACTACACAGAGAAACTCTGTCTTGAAAAATACTAATAATTTTCTACTACCTTTTTCAGGTTTACTATGCTCTAAGTAGTTCTAAAAATACTGTTAATATTAAATGGTTAACCATTCAAACATTAAACATTTTGCTTATTTCATATTTATATAATCCTTTTGCTTCCTTTGTGTGTGTTGTATGAAGTAATTGTTCCTTTGAGACAGGGTTTCACTATGTAGCTCTAGTTGGCCTAGAACTCATTGTATAGGCTGTGCTGTCATCAAAGTCACAGAAATCTGCCTGCCTCTGCCTCTGCCTTTGCCTTCCCAAAGTGCTGAGATTAAAGGTGTATACCACCACACTCTGTTTACAATAGCTTCTTGCATCTAAGATATTAGTGAATTAAGGCATATAATTCATGTTTTGGAGACTACTCTTAATGAAGTGTTCTTCAAATGGGTTAAGATGAAAAAGCCGGCCATGGCAGTGCACACCTCTAATCCCAGTGCTAGGGAGGTAGAGACAGGAGAGTCCCTGGAGCTTGCTGGCCAGCCACTCTTTAAATCAGCTACGCAGATTAAGCAAGACACTCTTCTAAAAAGGAGGAGGACAATGAAGGAAGACATGACCCCAACTTTTGGCATCTCACACAAAGTTGAAATTGAAGACTAGATGTATCAGAGGACATATTTCATTTACGTTAGAGCTTATATATTGGTAAGTTTTTGCTTTTCAGTGCTGAGTATCAAACTCAGGGCCTTACTTATGCTAACAAGTGTTCAACTACTGAGTTTTATACTTAATATCAAGTCATAATATTTGTAAGTACTAATCAAAGAATGGTTATTAAATATATTTTGTTGGGGCTGGGATTTAGCAGTTAAGAACACTTGGTGCTCTTCCTGGGGACCCAATGTAAATACATTAAATACAATGTAAAGATACACTTGGGGGGCAGAGGCAGGCAGATCTCTGTGAGTTCAAGGACAGCCTGGTCTACAGAGTAAGTTCCAGGACAGCCAAAGATACACAGAGAAACCCTGTCTCAAAAAGCCTAAAAATAAAAATAAAAGAAATAGAGTTTAAGATAATGCCATGGAAAGATGGAAAATATACAGAGAGTCTGGATACTGTATGTTATTATGTTGTCCTTGAATTGTTTGATGGCTGAGGAAGGAGAATTTGATTACAAATGCTGCTGGATTAATACAACATGTATATTTTGAAAATGCCTTGACTTCAAAATTTAAGTCAAAAGGTATGTTACTTTGGAGAGGAGATTTTGCTTTTGTTTCCACAGGGAATGAGAGTCTGTGGATTCATGCTGGGTTAAAAAAAATCAGATTAGATCAAGGAAGATCCCCTGAGAACTCTCCAATAGGAGCCAATGGCTCAGATGATCCAGGGTTTCAGAGGACCTCTGTTGGAGATTCCTCTGAATTCTACATCCAGAACAGTTTCAGTACTGCTAGCTGAGATGATCAAGCCTTACAGAATTTTCCAGTCAGGACTTGACCATAATTCTAAATTTTCTTTAGTTCCCTGTAAGATTATCAGCGTCCCCAGTCAGTAGGAAGTACCCTGGAAAACTACACCTGCATTCCCAAAATATAGATAAGGATATTTATCTTTGTTGAGTGTGTTGGTTACAAGATGGTATAGATAATGGTCTAGACAAAAAGCTAAACAAAGGATATTAGATTCAGAGTTCTTATTTTTTTAAAAAAAAAAAAAAGTTGGGGGGAAGTATGTAGTAATGAGGTGCGGTGGGCCCTGTCCCTGCCAGCCGGCTAGTTTATACCCGAAATAACCACACGGAAATTGTATTAATTAAACACTGCCTGGCCCATTATCTCCAGCCCCTTATATGCTAACTCTCACATATTGATCTAACCCATTTCTAATAATCTGTATTGCCACTGACTGTGGTTTTACCGGCATGAGTCTAACCAGCGTCCGTCTTGGAGAGGAGAGCCATGGCGTCTGCCACACTGCCTTCTACCTCCCAGAATCCAGTTCTCTTTTTCCCGCCTATCTAAGTTCTGCCCTATCAAAAGGCCTAGGCAGTTTACTTGACCAGTGAAAACAACACATAGAAAGAAGACCCTCCTACACCAGAAGTGCTATGGGACAATGATCTTATATCCTGTCAATTGTATTATTTTTAATAAAATGCCAGTAGCCAGGCAGGAAGTAGAGGTAGGATGATGAGAACAGAAGTCTTGGGAGAGGAAAGCCCAGTCTGCAGTTGTCACTCAGATGTAGAGGAAGCAGATGCCTCACTGGTAAAAGGTACCAAGCCACGTGGCTAACACAGACAAGAATTATGGGTTAAGATATAAGAATTAATAAGCCTGAGCTAATAGGCCAACCAGTTTATGATTAATGTAGACCTCTGTATTTCTTTAGGACTGAACAACTGTGACCTGGTAGGACAGAAACCTCAGTCAACAAAAGCTATGTTTTTAAAATGAAAATTTACTTCGTATCGCTGTTCATTTTGTTCGATTATTACATAGTGGGTTTAGTGTGTGTGTGTGTGTGTGTGTGTGTGTGTGTGTGTGTGTGTGTGTGTGTTGATTAAAGTCTGAACCTTAGTTTTTAATTGCATAGTTTGAAAACCTAACCGTTTAAAATTAGGGGCACAATTGAGGATACTCTATGAAGAATAAATCTTAAATTTCTTTCTGAAAACTTCTGATGGACACACTTCCCAAGCTTCTCCATACAGCACCAACAGGACCAAATAATTAAATGCCAGAGAGTATGAGGGACTTAACCATCACATTCTGCTCCCTGGTGCCCATAGTCTCTTGGCCATACCATAATGCAAAATGCATTTAGTCAAACTTAAAAGTTCCTAGTCTTGGGGCTAGAGAGATGACTCAGTGGTTAATAGCACAGGCTGCACTTCCAGAGGACCCACGTTCAGTTCCCATCACCCACATGGCAGCTCACAACTGTCTGTAACTCCATTTCCAGGAAATCTGGCTCCTTCACACATGAAGTGGGATAAATTATTTTTTTAAAATCCCTAGTTTTTGGTTTTTGGTTTTTTTACAATCTTAACACTCTTTAAAAAAAGTTCAAAGTCTCTTCTGAGAAAGCAATATCTTAACTGTAATTGCATGTTAAAATCAAAAAGCAAGTTACTTATTTTTAAATGTAATGACATAGAATTTATGGGTGAGGGAGGGAGGGAGGAGAACATACTGAGAAAATACTGGACCAAAGCAAAGAAACCCAGCAAGGCAAATTCCAAACTGTCTAAGAGTGACTCCAGTCTTCCAGCGTTCCTCCCTGCCTCTCCCTTGGACTGGCTTCACTCTCTGTTTAACTTTCCTTGGCAGATATTCCATATTTCTAACACCTTCAGCATTTGAAGATTTCTAACACAACTAGGCCTTCACTTCCACAGTTTCATGCAATGCCCTCTCAGGTTCCATGAGGAAATCCCCTACCACACTCTGTAGCTCTCTGAAGCTGCAGAAGATTCTGTGGCTCCATTTAGTCTTATGTCTATCATGACTCTAAAGCCAATATCATGTACATGATACTGCCAAGTTCAGCCATCAATTTGAAATTGACCTCCTAGAATCATTTGTAGAAGCTTTTGTTTGTTGTTCATAGGATTAAATCAACAACAGAAAACTGCCTTGTAATCTCTTTTACAAGTTAGAAATTTAACTGGTAAGATCCTTGGGGCACCTATAGTGGTTTGAATGAGAATGACCCTCATAGGTGCGTAAATTGGGATGTTTGGTGTGTTTTGTTTTGCTTTTCCAGACGTGACTGTGTAACAGTCCGAACTGTCCTGGAACTCACTCTGTAGACCAGGCTGGCCTAGAACTCACAGAGATCCACCTTCCTCTGCCTCCCAAGTACTGGGATTAAAGGCATGTGCCACCACCGCCCAGCTGAATGTTTGATTTCAAAAGCCTACCTCATTATAGTTATTTTTTCTTTCTGTGTCATGCTTATGGATCAGATGTAGGCGTTCAGCTACTCCTCCAACACTTTGCCTCCTGCCTCCTGCCATGCTCCTCTCACCCTTCATGGTGACCATAAATTCTACTGTCCTATGGGACTGTGAGTGCCAAATTAAATGCTTGCTTTTATAAATTGCCTTGGTCGTGATGACTTTTCACAGCAGTAGGAGAGTAAGATGGTGTCACCCTTCACTTTATCAAGTACAGCTCAAGCTGCTTCTAAAGCTCCTTATTTCTCTTTGCAGAAGCTGTGAGTATAACATTGTTTTCTAGTGTTCTTTTTATTTTCAAACTCTTTTATAATATTTTATTTGTGTTTTAACAAATAAAGCTTGTCTGAAGATCAGAACAAAGCTAAGCCACTAGAGGTCAGGCAGTGGTGGCCTACACCTTTAGTCTCAGGACTCAGGAGACAGAGGCAGGCGGATATCTGTTTTTTTAAAGCCACCCTGGCTACATGAAATTAATCCAGTCTAAAAGAGAAACTGCTCACACAAACGTGATCCTAGCACTTGGGATCAGGAGCCTTTAATCCCAGCATTAAGCAGGTGGAGACAGGAGTTATCACTCAAAGAGGAATATAAAGCGGGAGGAGACAGGAGCTCAGTGCAGTCTGAGGAAGCAGTCTGAGGACACATTCTGAGAACAGGATCAACCCTTTGGTCTGAGCATTGGTAAGAACTTTAGTGGCTGGCCACTCTTCTTTTCTTCCTTCAGCTTTCACTCCCTAACAACTGACTTTGAGTTTTTATTATTAAGAATAATTAGAATTCATGCTACGTAGGTGGAAGCTGCTTGTCTGTTCTCAGCCGCCTAGACCTGAAATAATCATACACAAGCTATATTTGCAATATTGTTTGGCCAGTAGCTATTTCTAGCTAACTCTTACGTATCTTAATTTAACCCATTCCTTCTTTTTTAATTATCGATTTTATTTATTGAGCTCTACATTTTTCTCTGCTCCCCTCCCTATCCTCCCCTTCTCTTCAACCCTCTCCCAAGGTCCCCGTGCTTCTAATTTACTTAGGAGATCTTGTCTTTTTCTATTTCCCGTGTAGATTAGGTAAACTCTTTCTGTGTCTGGGTTACTTCACTCAAAATGATGATTTCTAGCTCCATCCATTTGCCTTCAAAATTCAAGATGTTATTTTTTTCTACTGTGTAGTACTCCATTGTGTGAATGTACCACATTTTCCTTATCCATTCTTTGGTCGAGGGGCATTTAGGTTGTTTCCAGTCCTGGCCATGACAAAAAAAAAAAAAATGCTGGTATGGACATGGTTGAGCACATGTTCTTATGGCACGATTAAGCATCCTTTGGATATATACCCAAAAGTGGTACTACTGGGTCTTGAGTAAGGTTGTTTCCTAATTTTTTGAGAAATCGCCACACTGACAGCCAAAGTAGCTGTACCAGCTTGCATTCCTACCAGCAATGCAGGAGTGTTCCCTTTACCCACAACCTCTCCAACGTAAGTTGTCATCAGTGTTTTTGATCTTGGCCATTCTTACAGGTATAAGATGGATTCTGAGAGTTGTTTTGATTAGCATTTCTCTGATGACTAAGGATGTTGAGCATTTCCTTACGTGTCTTTCAGCCATTTTAGATTCCTCTGTTGAGAGTTCTCTATTTAGGTCTGTACTCCATTTTTTTTATTGGATTATTTGTTTTTTGATGACCAGTTTCTTGAGTTCTTTGGATATTTTGGAGATCAGACTTCTTTCTGATGTGGGATTAGTGAAGATCTTTTCCCAATCTGTAGGCTGCCATTTTGTCTTGTTGACTGTGTCCTTTGCTTTACAGAAGCTTTTCAGTTTCAGGAGGTCCCATTGTTTCTCTTATTATCTGTGCTGCTGGGGTTATGTTTAGGAAGTGATCTCCTGAGCCAATGTGTTCAAGTGTACTTCCAACTTTCTCTTCTATAATTATGGTTCGGTGTGGCTGACTTGATGTTGAGGTCTTGATCCATTTTGGTTTAAGTTTTGTGCATGGTGATAGATATGGGTCTATTTCCATTCTTCTATATTTTGATATCCAGTTATGCCAGCACCAGTTGTTAAAAAAATCTTTTTGGTATTTTTTGCTTCCTTGTCAAGTATCAGATGTTCATAGATGTGTGGATTAATAACCAGGTCTTCAATTCTGTTCCATTGGTCCTCCTGTCTGTTCTTATGCCAGTACCAGGCTGTTTTCAGTACTGTAGCTCTGTAGTAGAGTTTGAAGTCAGGGATTGTGATGCCTCCTGAAGTTCTTTTATTGTACAGGATTGTTTTGGCTATCCTGGGTTTTTTGCTTTTCCATATGAAGTTCTTTCAAGGCCTGTGAAGAATTTTGCTGGGATTTTGATGGGGATTGCATTGAATCTGTAGATTGCTTTTGATAATATTGACATTTTTACTATGTTAATTCTACCTATCCAAGAGCATGGGAGATCTTTCCACTTTCTGGTGTCTTTTTTTTCTTCAAAGATTTAAAGATCTTGTTATACAAGTCTTCCATTTGTTTGGTTAGAGTTACTCTGAGATATTTATGCTATTTGTGGCTATTGTGAAGTAACCCATCCCTTTTATTTTGTATTTTACCATGCAGCTTGTGGTTTACCATTACTGGGTGGGGCATGGGCGTCTTTCTCCTCCTGGTGGATTCATAGCTTTCCCTGACTCTGCCTACTCTTTCTATATATATTTTCCAGCCTTACTGTTCTTCGAAAAAATATAGTCATATGATCATGTTCTTCATAGCAGTAGTCCATCCATTCCCTGGTAGCAGAGTCTTTAGTTGTAATTTTTCTGTTTTATATTATGACAAAGCACTATGCCCAAAGTAATAGAAGGGTTTATTTGGGCTTACAGTTTCAAAGTTCATAAGAGTTAGGGTTACAGTCGGGTGTAACTTGAGGGGCTGCTTGTGGGGTTTCTGTCCTGCCATTCCCACAGCCGGCAAGTCCCAAAGAAAATAACACGGAGAGTCTACATTAGATTATAAACTGATTGGCCCATTAGCTCAAGCTTTGTATTAGCTCATTATAACATATAATGGCTTGGTACCTTTCTCTGCCAGGTAGATTACATCTTGCTTCTCGGTGGTCTGGGCTGGACTGGGAGGAATTGGCTTCCTCCTTCCTAGCATTCTCCAGTTCTCATCTCCCCACCTCTACTTCCAGTCTGGTTGACCCACCTATACTTCCTGCCTGGCCAATCAGTGTTTATTTAAAATATGATTGACAGAATACAGACAATTCTCCCCACAACACTTTTCCCTCTTTTTTTTTTTTTTTAAACAAATTAAAATATCCATAGTCCATTTTTGGGGAATATGGGCATAGTATTCCAGGCTACTTCCTGCTGGTTGGGTCGCTGATAATCTTATGGGGACCTAAAGAAAATTTAAGAGTTATAATCAAGTCCTGACTGGAATATCCTGTGAGTCTTGATCATCTCAGGCAGCAGTCTTGAATCTGTTCTGGATGTAGAACTCGGACATCTGGGCCATTTGTTCATACCGGAGATTTCTTATGTAGTCTCCCTTGATCAAACCTGGATTTTTTAACTTCAGAATGAATCCACGGTCTTTCCTGTGGAAACAAGAGCAAAATCTCTTCTCCAAAGTAACATACCTTTTGACTTCAATTTTGAAGTCAAGTTATTTTTGAAATGCCTATCTTGGATTAATTCAGCAGCATTTATAAGCAAATATCTTTTAGCAGCTGTTGCTCCTTCCTCGGCATTCAAACAATTCAAAGAGAGCATAATAGCATACAGTATCAAGATTCTCTGCATATTTTCCATCTTTATGTGGCTTTACTTTAACCTGTTTCTTTTTATTTTTTGACTTTTGAGACAGGTTCTCTATATATCTTTGACCTGGAATAACTCTGTAGACCAGGCTGTCTTTGAACTCACAGAGATACTTGCCTCTGCCTTCCTAGAGCTGGGATTAAAGGTGTGTGCTACCACACCTTGAAGTTACAGAGGTCAATCTACTTCTGCCCCTTGAAGTCACAGAGGTCAATCTACCTCTGCCTCCCAAGTGTTGGGATTAAAGGTGTATACCACCACACCCAAGTACTCTCTTTCTTTTTTATTATTATTAGTATTTTTTGGTTTTTCGAGACAGGGTTTCACTGTAGTTTTAGAGCCTGTCCTGGAACTAGCTCTTGTAGACCAGGCTGGCCTCGAACTTGCAGAGATCCACCTGCCTCTGCCTCCCAAGTGCTGGGATTAAAGGCGTGCGCCACCACTGCCCGGCTTCTTTTTTATTTTTAACGACTTTAACCTTTAGCCTGCATATAATTTTTAACACACTGGAAACCATTTAGAGGTTTTCTTTGTCTTTGAATCTCTTTTTACTGTATATCTCTCTTTTTCTGACCACATGAGTCTTTAATTTACCAAGCAATATGGGTAGGATTAAAGCCATGGCTTTGATGGCTGGATTCAGCCCATTCCTTAGCTTTATGAGATTCCATGTTTATTGCCACAACTCTGGTGTTTTAAGGTCCTTGCAAGCAAGCAAGCTGCAACAGTGTTAAACAACACTCATAAGCTCCATAGTCAGGACCGCCTGCTTGAAAGAGTCAGAGTTTGCCCTGGCAGGACGGCCCAGAAAGCCAGCATTTTAAAACGGCACAGCTTTTTTCCTGCTACACTGAAAACTGAAAAGCTTGCGGTCATCTTTTCATCAACACCATTTAAGTGTTTCGTGGCAGGACCTCTTAAAAGAGCTGCAAGGTTTTGCAGCTAAAGCTGAGTCAGGAAGCCTCTCTTAAATGAGAGCGCTTGCTTGCCTCTAGCAAGTGAAGCAGATCTGAGAAATTGCTGCTACCAAGAAAACATGCTTTATTCTTTCCCAGGCTTTCTCGGGCTTTCTGTGGATGCAGTTATCCACGTGGGCGCCATTCTGTAACATGAGGGCTGGCTTGTTAGAGTTTCTGTCCTACCCGGTTCCCACAGTCATTAAGCCCCAAAGAAATCACACAGAGAGTCTACATTACTTATAAACTTATTGGCCCATTAGCTCAGGCTTCTTGTTAACTCTTATAACTTATATTAACCCATTATTCTTAACTATGTTAGCCACACATGGCAGCAGGCAGGCGTGATAACAGGAACAGCTGACAGCTCAGGGCCTACATCTTGAACCACAAACAGGGAATAGAGGAACAAACTAGAAATGGCCCAAATGTTGGAACTCTCCCAGCCCACCTCCAATGCCAGATAGGCCATACTCCCTAAGCTTTCCCAGATACCACCAACTGGACACCAAGTATTCTAATGCAGAGGCTGTGGGGCACATTTACCATTCAAAGCACCACACATGCAAACATTCACACATAAAACAAAAATAAGTCTGTATGTGCCAAAATAGGGTTAAATCTAAATTTGTTTGAAGGTATTTGCATGCTTTTAATCATTTGACAACCACTTAAAAAGAAAGGGTCGGCATGTAGATTGTTGATTGGAGTGGCTGACTTTCTGGACCACAGAAAGCAGATGGTTGGAATATCTACAGTCTTGCTCAAGAAGGTTAAGAAGTGTTAGCTAGAGCCTACATACCTATTCTAGCTTATTTAAATTGCTCAGTGTCATTTTTGATACCAAAGTTTCTCTTCCATTGAGAGTATAGTACAGAACTTTAAAGGGGAAACAGAATACTTTATTGATGTACGCTGTAGCTTAAATGTGTTTTAGCTGCCAGTTCTTAACTTTTGTTTTATGTTTCATAGATACATCTTTTCTAGTATGGTAATGAGAAATCTTTTTTTTTTTTAAAACAGGATACATTAATTGTTTGGTCAGAAGCTGAAAATTATGATCTGGCTCTAAGTTTTCAAGAAAAAGCTGGCTGTGATGAGATCTGGGAAAAAATTTGTCAAGTAAGTTTTTTATATATAAATATTTATAGATATGATTGTACACATCACTTGTTTTTTTCTTTTCACGTTAGGAGTATTTGTTAAACTATGGGAAGGTAATAAGCTGATATTTTAATACTCTAGCATGATTTTTGTGTATTTTTCAGGTGCCTGTAATCTGACCCAGGTCCTAATTAATACTAAATAAATGCTCTGCCACCTTTAATCCCAGCACTAGGGAGGCAGAGGCAGGCAGGTCTCTGAATGTGAAGCCAGCCTGGTCTACAAAGTGAGCTCCAAGAAAGCCAGGGCTACACAGAGAAACCCTGTCTCGAAAAAAAACAAAAGAGGTGCTCTGCTACTGCCCAGCATCCTCAGTCTTAGACAGTTTTTTATTTGTTCTAACTGATTATTCCACTTTAAATTAGGGGCAACAATATTACCATATTTAGATTTTTCTTTTTTTAAATGTGAACAAGACTGTGAATGTGACTCAGTTGGTAGAGTGCTTCCCTAACATACCGGAGGCCCTGGGTTCAGCTCCAGCTTGGTTAAGCCAAGCATGGTAGTGAGCACCTATAATCCCAACACTCGGGAGGTAATAGCAAGAGGATCAGAAATCTAAAGTCATCGTCAGCTTCGTAGTAAGTTTGAGGCCATCCTAAGCCATATGAGACATGTCTCAGAACGGGGATTGGGGCTTGGGGAATGTGAGTTTACTCACTCCAGACAACTCCTGCACTCAACTGCATGTAGTGCAGCAAGATTTAGCATCTCATGTTAATACAGAATATTAGTTGCAATTAATAAACTAGTGTTAAATATTATTAACTAAAACTCATGCTGTTTAGACCTCAGCAGTTTTTTGATGTCCATTTTCTTTTCCCATGATGCCACATTGCACCACTCTTTTTTTAACTTCTTAGACTTTTTATGACTAATACTTGATAATTAGAATTTTAAATTGATTGTGTCTTTGTTTTTAGTGACAGATCTGTTTCAATGACTGCCTAGTACAGATCTTTATGTCTCTAATAGGTTGATTTCATTGTTTGGCTATTATCATTCTCTCTCACTTGAGCTTTTCTCTATGATTCTGTTTGTTAAAAAGTTTCACTCAATTGCCAGGTTGACCTCAAACCTCATGCCTCAGTTTCCCAAGCCTCAGTTTACTGGGATTATTGCATGAACTACTATACCCAGGTCCTTTTGGTGATTCTTAGAATTTTTAAATTGCTTTTCTAAATCTGATCATAATCATTTTTGTTTGTTTTTATTTTTTGCCACATGCTTCAAGAAACTGTAGCCAGGCATATTGATGCAAACCCATTTTCTTAGCGTTTAGAACCAAAGGATCAAGAGTTTGTGGTCATGCCAGATGTGTGTGTGTTGATATATATACATAAATGTGTATGTGTATCTTTGTGTAGAGATACATTACATATATATGTATCTAGATAAAAGGTATGTATACGTGAGTGTGTGTGTGTGTGTGTGAATTTGAGAGTAGCCTAGAACACTTGAGGCCCTATCTCAAAAATACAAGGAAAAATTTAAATGAATCTTCCCATTCCCTATGTATCCCTGGGTCAGTAAATTTTTAGCTGGAAATGGATACTTTCTTTTACATGTTATTTTCTTAATGAGCATTATTAATATACATTATTAAATAGCATAACTCTGAAATATAAAAATTCCAGTATAAAGTATTTCATGTATTCATGCAAAATGTACATGGAATAAAATTGAAATTGTTATGCTATTATTTTGCCTTTCTGGTTTTTCTGTCTTTAAACCTGTAAATACTTTTTATGTTGTTTCTTGTGCATTCCCATAAAAACCAGTTGTATTTTTAACATTCTAAAATCTCTGTAAATTAGAATTGAAGGCCTAAAAATAATCTGATGTTGTGTGGAGAGTGGTGGCCCCTTGTTTGTCCCGGCCTCCCGGCTAGCTTATACCCGAAATAATCACACAGAAACTGTATTCATTTAAACACTGCCTGGCCCATTATCTCTAGCTTCTTATTGGCTAATTCTTACATCTTAATTTAATCCTTTTCTCTTAATCTATGTATCACCACGAGGTCGTGCCTTACCAGGAAAGATTCAGCATGTCTGATCTGGCAGCTCTGTGGCTGTTCTCGGCTGTCCTTCTTTCCAGCATTCAGTTCTGTCTACTCTGCCTACCTAAGTGCTGCCCTATCAAAAGGCCAAAGCAGTTTCTTTATTCAGCCAATGAAAGCAACATATAGAAAGAAGAAACTCCTACACCAATATGAATTGTTTGCCTTTAATGTATTTTCAGTAAATATTTGCTATTCTGGTCTTAATTTACACTTCAATTTATGAAGTGAAACTTACTTAAGTAAAAACACACATGAAGTATAAAAATATTAAAATCACTACATTATAAGGATAAGAGAATATGAAGACATTTTATGAAGCTGTTTGGAATATTTTTAATGGCATATAAAGGTAACTTAAATGATAAATTTCAAAAATTTAGAAAGTAACACCTTTTTTAGAATTGTAATCTTGGTTTATCTGTCTGCTACAACATAGCTGTGCATAGTAATATTTTTCAGTAAATAACATATTACGCTGCTAGAGAAGTGGCTCAGAGGTTAAGAGCTTTGACTGCTCTTCCAGAGTTTCTGAGTTCAATTCCCAGCCTCTACATGGTGGCTCACAATCATCCATATTGAGGTCTGGTGCCCTCTTCTGGCCTGCAGGCAGAAATACAGGCAGAACTTTTATATATATATATATATATATATATATATATATATATATATATATATATATATATAATCTTTAAAAAAATAAGATTAAATTATATGTTTCTTTGACCTCCACAGACACACCAGGCACTGCCCACACCCACTAATTATAATCATAAATAAATATAAAGAAATAACTACACTGTTCTATAAAATTTTGGGGTTTTGTTTGTTTTATACCAATTCCATTACTATTTCCTCCGTGATTTTTTAAAAATATCTTTTAAACTAGCAGCATTTTATTTTATTTAAAGATTTATTTATTAATTATGTATTATTGCATGTGTCCCTGCAGGCCAGAAGAGGGCACCAGATCTTATTACAGATAGTTGTGAGCCACCATGTGGTTGCTGGGAATTGAACTCAAGACCTCTGGAAGAACAATCAGTGCTCTTAACCTCTGAGCCATCTCTCCAGCTCTTCCTCTGTGATTTACTGCAGCTTGTACCTCACAGTAACTGTTCAGAGCTATTCCTGATTTCAGTCTCTGAAACCCCACATAGTGGATAAGCGGAACTCACTTTCTCATGTTGTCCTCTGACCTCCATGTGTGCTCTATAACAAACACAGAATGATATGAAAACAAAACAAAAACAAACAACAACAAAAAGCAGCTATTTAATGTAGAAATTACCCAAGGCAGTTTTGGTGGTACACACCTTTCATCCCAGAAGGCTGAGGCAGATGAATCTCTAAATTCAAGGTCATCTTGTTCTACAA
Organism: Arvicola amphibius; assembly: GCF_903992535.2. NCBI lineage: Eukaryota > Metazoa > Chordata > Mammalia > Rodentia > Cricetidae > Arvicola > Arvicola amphibius. The sequence goes on from NC_052047.1 coordinate 91,040,603, forward strand.
AGTGAGTTACAGGACAGCCAGAGCTATACAATGAGACCCTGTCTCCAAAAAGGACAGGAAAGAAAAAGAAAGAAATATTGCTAGGTTGAAAGTAGTAACACATACCTTTAATTCCAGCACCAAGTAAAAAGAGGCAAGTGGATCTCTGTGATTTTGATACTAGCCTGCTCTAAATAGAAGTTCCAGACCAGCTAGGACTACAGAGAGAAACCCTGTCTCAAGGAAGGAAGGAAGGAAGGAAGGAAGGAAGGAAGGAAGGAAGGAAGGAAGGAAGGAAGGAAGGAAGAAAGAAAAAACTAGCCAGTGCTTAGTGAATCTAAGTCATTTTCATTCAGCATTACATCCTCAGGAGGCTTCAGTGTAATTTCCCAACATACAGTGATCAGTATTGTAAAATTTAATACGTAAGAGTTGAGTCAACAGTGCCAATGTTGTTTAACTAAAAAGTAAGAGTCACTATCTGTTCAGGCATCTGGTATAATCGAGCCAGTATTATTTCTTGCTCTTAGCCTTTGAGGCACATATCATTGGATTTCCCTTACTCCATAGTCATCTGGTCATTCCTTTGCCTCTGTTGTTATTTCTCCTCTTCACTTGTCTTCTCCCCCACAGTGGGATTACGAACAAGTGTGCCCACCACCATGTCCTGCATTTGTTGGTTTCTGGAGCTCCGGTTGAGGAGTTGAGGTCCTCAGGCTTGTATGGCAAGTGCTTTACCAACTGAGCCACTGCCCAGTCCTGAGAATGTCATTTCTTAACTAGACTGGCCTTGAATTTCCTGATTCTTGCCTCCACCTCTCAAGCACTGAGATTACAGGTGAGCCGCTGTGCTCGGTGTTCACGGTACTTTTACATAAATTCGATGGTCAGTGATTTGATTTCCAGAGTGTTAAACTATTTTGTATTTTAAGATAACCAGCTGTACTTGGGTGTTTTTAGGTTCAAGGTAAGGATCCATCAGTAGAAGTCACACAGGACCTCATTGATGAATCAGAAGAAGAACGATTTGAAGAAATGCCAGAAACTAGTCATCTAATTGACCTGCCCACATGTGAACTCAGTAAACTTGAAGAGATTGCTGACTTAGTTACCTCAGTTCTTTCCTCGCCTATCCGTAGGGAAAAGCTGGCTCTGGCCTTGGAAAATGAAGGCTATATCAAAAAACTACTGCAGCTGTTCCAAGCTTGTGAGGACCTAGAAAACACTGAAGGCTTACACCATCTGTATGAGATTATTAGAGGAATCTTATTCCTAAATAAGGCAACTCTTTTTGAGGTAATGTTTTCTGATGAGTGTATCATGGATGTCGTGGGATGCCTTGAATATGACCCTGCTTTGGCCCAGCCAAAAAGGCATAGAGAATTCCTGACCAAAACTGCAAAGTTTAAGGAAGTTATACCAATAACAGACTCGGAACTAAGGCAAAAAATACATCAGACTTACAGGGTACAGTACATTCAGGACATCATTTTGCCTACACCTTCTGTTTTTGAAGAGAATTTTCTTTCTACTCTTACATCTTTTATTTTCTTCAACAAAGTTGAAATAGTCAGCATGTTGCAGGTAAGTAAATTACTTTTCACAGTTCTATTTTCAAGGTGTTGTGTTCCTAATAATTTAAGCCGGTGATAATGATATACTTTGTTTACTTTAAATGTTCTATTAAACATAGAAAGCATGACTGTCTTACAGTTTTTATTTTTTAAGATTTTTAAGTTTTAGTATAAGGTGCTTTTTATTACATTTATTGTGTTTGTGTATGTGCATGTGTGCTATACTATGGGGAGGGCATATTTGAGGACAGCTTGTAGGAGTTTCCCACTGATGAAACCCAGGCTGGCCTTCAACTTAACAGTGTAGCTGAGAGTGACTCCCAGTTCCTGGAATTACGTGCATGTACCACCATTTCTGGTCCTACCTATCAGTTGTTCATTATTCTTCAGTAAAGGACATAAGGAAAGTTAAAATAACATATTACGTTCCTTTTATAGCAAATGGGATGTGGTGTTTTGTTGGGTTTTTTTTTAATTTTATTTGGCTGACTTTGAACTCAGGATTTTCCTCATTTTTCCTGAGCACTGTGATTTCAGTTGTGTGATCTACTATTCATTTCAGGATGCTGTTTTAAACACAGACAGAAAAATCAGTATCAGGAAATTAAAAATGTGGCTGTAGTGATACTTCATTTTTATTTTAATAAATAAAGCTTGCCTGAAGATCGAGAGTAGAACAGTCACACTGATCAGCTATACAGATCAGGCAGTGGTGACACACACCTTTAATCCCAGTAGCCACCTAGTTTACCATAGAATCTGAGCAGTAGTGATGCACGCCTTTACTCCCAGCAGAGGATATAAGATGGGAGGAGACAGGTTTCAGGCTCAGTCTCATTCTGAGGATTTCTGGAGGCAGGATCGCCATTTTCAGACAGGAGAAGAAAGAGCCAGTGACTGACTGCTTTGCTTTTCAGTTCTTCAGGTTGAACCCCAATATCTGTCTCTGGGTTTTTATTAATTGTGCTACATATGGCCATACTATGGAGTTAATACAAAGAATGTCAGATTCTCAAATATAGCATCTAAGTGATTGCTTGACTTAAGGGTTTCCAGATCCACAACAGTAAATCATAACATTTTTTTGTAGTTGAAAAACAATGTCTGGAGATGTAGTTCAGTGGTAGAGAATGCTTACTTACCAGTTCCCAGGACTGACAAAAATAGTTCAACTAAATTGTGTAAACTAATATATAAATATTTGCAAAATTTTCTTAATCATTTTACATATATTTTATAATTCTATTTGTCAAATCTATGATATAAAGCAAAGGTTTAAAGAAATTTTATTTTACTTGTTTATTTTTTATTTTTTTTTTAAGGTTGGGTCTCACTAGTGGCTTTGGCTGTTTAGAAACTCACCATGTAGGCCAGACTGGCCTTAAACTCATAGTGATCCTCTTGTCTCTGCCTTCTTGAGTGCTGGGATTAATGGCTTGTGCTACCATACCAAGAAATTTTCATTTATTTATGATTCATGAAATGCAATTTGTGAAATTGTTAATGAACTTTAAACTACCTGATGTTTGTTTTGTTCTTATTTTTGTTTGTACCACTAAGAATTATTCTCATGGTTAGAAAAGAACTCTCCCACTGAGCTATGTCCCAGCCCTGATTTAGAACCTCTCCCCAGAGGTTTCATTATCTAGAAAAGTAGCCACATGTGCTGTGATAGTTGTCTTATTAAAACAAAAGCTTTTAAGGCTTACAGAAAAGAAAAATAATCAAAAGTGATTACTTTTGTGACTTGGAGAAGCAAGGATTTAGGAAAAAGTATCCCAGCTTCAGGCTTTATATTGTCAATCACTTTCTTCCTAACATATACCCTGAACATAATGCTTCATAGCTTAAAGAAGTCACAGAAATGATGCTGTAAATTAGGGGAGGGGGAAGAGGCTCCTGATGAACATCATTAAGATTGCTTTCATGAATAGTTTCAGTGGTTTGGCTGTCACCTCATAAGTGGCAAGTTGTGCGAAGAATTTAAGGGGAAATGCACTTATCAAGACTTTGGAACATTCTCCTTTGAAAATACTCAGAGTTTAAAAACCTTTAGCTGGAAAGAATAAAAATTTAATGTGGGAGATCTGTGGAAAGAAACAAAGTTTATAAAAGATGTGAACAGGGGAAATACATATTTACAGATGTTACATTTATAATATTTTTAGAGCAAGTCACTTAAAATCAAGTTTCATAGAGGTGGGTTTTGAAACATCCTTGTTTGTTCTAAATGTATCGAGCCATGATATATAGTGTCTAAAAGGAGTCAGTGAATACATAAAGTCGTACCATTCTGAGTCACTCTGTCTTTTCAAGACAGGTTTCCCTGTAGCTTTGGAGCCTGTCCTGGAACTCACTTTGTAGACCAGGTTGTCTTCATACTCACAGAGATCCACCTGCCTCAGCCTCTGGAGTGCTGGGATTAAAGGCGTGTGCCACCGCTGCCCAGTTTGAGTCACTCATTTAGAACCCTTTTTTATCTCTGTCTTTTAGCACTCCCCGTTGATGCTTGGTACTTTTCTAACTGGTGAGGACTATATCTTCAGTTAAGTTCTCCACCTTATTTTGGAGGCAGTTTTGAGATCCTTGGTTAATGAATGGTTCATATAAGACATGTTTCAAATGCATCTTTTATATCTGATGGTTTCATTTTATTCAGACAAGCACAATTATAATTTAAATATCTCTTCTACATTTTAGACATACAAATTTTTAATATCTCTTTGTCATCAGGTGCAATTACTGTAGTGATTTGTCATTTTATTTTATCCTTGGCTATAGATTAAAGCGCTCTGTATGATCTCACATGTTCCTGCCTGCCGCCATAACCCTTTACCTGTCTTGTTCTTTTTTTCTGGTACATATGAACTGACAGTGAGATCCTCAGGTTTATTTCAACTGTGTTTAAATTAAGAGTAAATAAAAACTGATTTAGAAAAGCTATCAGAATGAAAGTAAATGAATTGACTGATCTGCCTCTGGAGCTGTTTGTTCTGTTTCTTCCTGTGTAGGGAGACTCTAGTTTGTGTTAACTTCCACAGAAGTTCTAAGTTTTAGAAAACTGTAAATAAATACATCCTCAAACTTCAGGTTTCATAAATGAATATGCTTTTGAATTTCAATTTGTTTTTTTACTATACTTTGTGTAAGGAATACATAATGTAACTATACTTCTGCTAATATTTCATAGCAATATATCTTTTCATGCAGGAAGATGAGAAGTTTTTGTCCGAAGTCTTTGCACAGTTAACAGATGAAGCTACGGATGATGATAAACGACGTGAATTGGTAAGTCATTTATTCAGTTTCTGAAACTTGTTTTTACATGTTTCAGAAAATAATGTGTGTCATTCCCACACACATGGGTACCCTCCCCAAGGAAATTTAAATGCCTTATAGCATGACAGAACTATAGACATTTGTTATATAATGGAGATGCAGAAACAAAACTACAGAGATGGAAGGAAAACACTTCTAAAATAAATGAATGATAAATATTTGGTTCCTTAGAAATGTTTACTTGTTAACGTGTCTATTAAGGGGTCTTAGGAGCCTTGGAGTTTTGCTTTTGTTTTGAGAGTTAACTATTTTAGAGGGAAAATCAACAATTGCTATTTACTAGATTTTTGCTTTCTTTGAATGTAATCAGATTTGTGGCATTTTTTTTTACATTGGGTTTAGAGAAGATCAGTGTTTGAGAAGTAAAGCTAGGTTTATTTTTAATATGATGCTAGAGTTTTGTTGTTGGTTTGTTTGTGTGTACACCTGCGTATATCTATGTCACCCTCGTTTATGTTTTACAATTGGGGAGTGGTGCACACATGTGTGAGTGGAGGTCAGAGGAAAACGTGTGGGATTAGCTTTCTTTCTATTATGCGGGTTCCAGGAATCAGGCTCAAGTTGTCAGACTTACAGCAAGTGACTCTCCCACTGAGTCATCTGGTCTACCCCAGGCTTTATTTTTAAAGAGACGAGGTTTATTTATTTATCTGTTGCCTAGGTTGGCCTCAGATTCCTGATCCTCCTGCCTCCCGAGTTTTAGGAAGATAGTATAAGCCAGTATGCTCGCACTAACTTTTAATATAATGAGCCAGGACGTGTGAAAAGATGAAGTTCTTCAGAAGGATGAGTTCCATACTCTGGTAGCTAACCTTACGGTATCCCCAGTTTTATCTTCATGTTTATTGACTTCTCACTTTAATGTTTAACCTCACAGGTTAATTTCTTCAAGGAATTTTGTGCATTTTCTCAGACATTACAACCTCAGAACAGGGATGCCTTTTTCAAAACCTTGGCAAAATTGGGAATTCTTCCTGCTCTAGAAATTGTAATGGTAATTATGGTTTCTTCTTGTGCTTTTGAAGTTGTGATTTTTGTCATAGATTTATTTTTTGGCTAGTAAAATATTTGCATAGTGCTGACTTATCGTTTAGTCGTTCATCCAATGCTGAGTCACCACAGAGTGGTTTCTTACCAGGTTAAGATTTGTGTCGTCAGTGTTTGTGTTTGTTTTTCATAGACTTGTTTTTCCTTAAGTGACACTGTGCTTTATAGAATTGAGTAAGGTGTCTTCACTTTTAATCCAGTTGGTAGAGTGAGAACATACTGAGTCAAGAGTTATAATTCTCAGCTTTCGGTTACATGTATTTGATTTGTAGGCATTCAGATAAAAAAAATTTAAATGAGGATAATTTTAAGTCTTCACGTTAAAATGTGTCTTTTATTTAAAATTTTATTTTTTGTTTTCTTTGTGTGTATGTGTATTTATGTGAAATGTATGCCATGTGTGTGCCTGTGTTAGTGGGTTACAAGTGTGAACTCAGCTCTCTGTTCATGCTTATGTATAATCTCTGAATATTTCTTTTAAGCTGGTAAAAACCATTAGAAATAAATACTGAGCTGCTCCCAAATATAACAGTTTTTAGGTGCGGGGGCGGGGGAATATATTTTAATTGTTTGGTGTCTTAATCCAGAAATTAGAAGTGGAGGGGATGCATTCATCTGGGGAGGAAAGAGATACTGCAAATTGAAGTTAAATGTTATTCTGAAATTCTAAGGGTTTATTTGTGAGTTTGAGAGAGAAGAGGGAATGCAAGACTAACCTTTGTTACCAGTCTCTAACCCAGCTTCCCTTTTATCAGGGCATGGATGACTTGCAAGTCAGATCAGCTGCTACAGATATATTTTCTTATCTGGTAGAGTTTAGTCCATCTATGGTCCGAGAATTTGTGATGCAAGAAGCCCAGCAGAGTGACGATGTGAGTAGTGATGCTGAATTTTGTGTGTTACCCGTGGAGAAGTCATAACCATAATCTTACATTTAAGAATATATAGTAGCCGGGCGGTGGTGGCGCACGCCTTTAATCCCAGCACTCGGGAGGCAGAGGCAGGCGGATCTCTGTGAGTTCGAGGCCAGCCTGGTCTACAAGAGCTAGTTCCAGGACAGGCTCTAAAGCTGCAGAGAAACCCTGTCTCGAAAAAAAAAAAAAAAGAATATATAGTAGTAATGGAAGGCATTTTTTATATTTTAGGGTAATTAAAATTTTAATTTAAAAAGCATTTGAACAGAATTTAATGTGCCTCAGAAACCAGAGGCTATTAAATAAAAATCTGTGTGAGAGAAGGGATACCTCCCTATGAGTTGTGAGTTATTGAGGCTCCTGAGGCTCCCCAAACAAATACAGGCTACTATCACCGCTCTTGCTCACCAAGAATAGATGATAAGATGATAGTGCCAAAATCCCACACTCCATAATTGTAGGATCGAGAAATCACACTGGAACTAACCTATAAGCTTTCTCCCTGTTTTCACCATGCCAGAAATTGGAAAGGAAAGTCATCAAACAGTGTTATTCAGGCATGAGCCCTGTGTGCTATACTGCTACCCTGACAGTCAGGATGTGCCCACCAAAGCAGTAGGAGCACGACTGTTAGAAGGACAACCATCTTTAATGGAAAGACATTTTAGTCCCTTAGATGTACAGACCAAGTAATGATTTTGTATAACTAAGAATTTGTTTTTACTTACTCAGTTCCTATTTTTAAATGGGAATGAAAGTTGAATAATAAGAAAAATACTGTTTTCCCACTATAAAAATATTTATGCAATATGAGCAAAATGAACTGAAGTAATAGATCTGCCTGCTTTTACTTGGCATTAAAGGCATGTGCACCATTGACTAGCTAGCTACATTATTTTTGTTTTATGTTTAGTCTTAATGTATGTTTATATTTTTACTTTTTGTATTTCTTAGTTGCTTACAATGTTTCTTGGCTTAGTTTTGTTTGTTTTGTTTTGTTGTTCTGCTTTCTGTTTTAAGATTTGTGTGTTTGTGTGTCAAGCACATGCACACAGATGCCACTGGAGCCCAGGAGAAGTCATAAGATCCTTTGAATCTATAATCACAAGCAGTTGTCTGCCACCTAACCTTTGTGTTGGAGGCCCCTCTGCTTTTGCTTTGAGACAGTTAGCATGTGCATCAGTCTAGCTTTGAATTCATAGACTCCTGCCTCAGCCTCTCAGGTGCTGTGATGCAGACATGTGTCACCATCGCTTTCTGTTTCTTAAAGTTAGGGATGCTGCTATAGTTAAAGAGATAATGGGGTGGGGCAACAAGGTGTCTCACGCCTATAATCCCAACACTTTGGGGTACCTGATAACAAGTTGTTTAGAGTATACTTTTGATGACAGAGTGTTTTTCCTTCGACATGACAATCACTTTTTTTCCTGTTGTAATTCTTAAGATTTCTATGCTTAAAAAAAAAATGTTGGTTCAGTCAGTAAAGTACTTTGTCACACAAGTTTAAGGAACAGAGTTTGGGTCCCCAGAACCCATGTGAGAGAAAACCCAGCACCTATAATCACAGTGCTGGTTAATGAAACAGGAGGTCTGTGTGAATCAGTGAGAGACCCTGTCTCAAAAAGTAGTGTACAAGCTGGGCATGGCATAATAGGACACATCTTTAATACCAGCACTCTAGAGGCAGAGGCAGGCATGACCAGCCTGAATTCAGGAGAGCCAGGGACTCCAGAGAGTATCTCAGAAAACAAAACAAGAGGAAGATCCTGCACATCAGCATTAGGCTTCTATACACACATATAGTGCGTGCAAAAACAACATACACAAAGAATAGAAATGTGGGTAACAGTAAACCTAATGCTAAGTCACTTTATGACACTGTTCTCGGGTCTTGTAAAAGGTGTGTGCTAAGTTACTGCTTGTCCTTTTTCTAGGAAGAGTTTTCTATTTAAAGATTGAAATGATCAGTTTTAGGGTCACATGTTCTGTGTTCATATATGCTTGATCAGCCTATTGATTTTTACCCAGCGCTAACACCTAGAATGGTGACAGTCTTTGCTGTCTCTCTCTCTCTCTCTCTCTCTCTCTGTCTATCTCTATTCACTCTAAATATTCTCAGAATTTTGAGAAATAGAAAAAAATCTTTAAAGTATTCTGTACTTTTGATTTTTTTTTCTGTGCTCTGATTTTATTCCTTCAGTTGGTATGTTTATCTTATGTCACGGTCTCACGGAAACATATTTTCTTCCAGGATATACTTCTTATAAATGTAGTGATTGAACAAATGATCTGTGATACTGACCCTGAGCTCGGAGGTGCAGTTCAGTTGATGGGACTTCTTCGTACTCTAATTGATCCAGAGAACATGTTGGCTACAACTAATGTAAGAACTCACACTGAAGTCAAAGGTGTTGGGCTTTACAGTCTTAAATAGTTTTGTAATAAGATCTTTAGAAGCAGCAAATATTTTGATAAGTATCTGTATTAATTTTCAGTAAATGTATCAGTGTTGTCTGTTCAGTTCCTTTTTTGCTTTTAGCTTTTTCCTTTATTTGTTATGGGTAAAGGGTATACCTTGGAGGGCCAAGGATGACTTGCAGGCATAAGCTCTGACAAGGGACCCAGGAATCAAACTCAGGTTTGGTCATGATTGGCAGCAGTGCTTTTTTCTGCTGAGCCCTCACTGACCCAGAAATATTAATTAGATTAGGAATTTAGTTTTTGTTCTTTGGCTTCTATATGATAACTTGTTTAAACTTTGGGCACAGTGTAATTTTTAAATAAGTTTTTGGTTTTTTTTAAGACAGTTTTAACTGTGTAACCCTGGCTGTCCTGAAACTCACTCTGTAGACCAGGCTGGCCTCGAACTTACAGAGATCTGCCTGTCTCTGCCTCCCAAGCACTGGGATAAAGGTGGACATCACCACCAACCACCCAGCCCTCAGATTCTTAATTACATAAATCACGAAAGGTTCAAGGAGGATTCCAGAATATTAATAGTGGTTATTTCAATATGAAAGATCATTTTTCCTTAATAAAATTCCCTTATAGTAAGAGAAAGTATATGTTATTTTTAAAATGTTGTAAGTTAGTTGGCTCAACTATTTAATAAAATGGTGATAGAAATTAGAGATTGTCTTATAAATTAAATTTTAGTCTTTAAGGAACAGATTTGGATTTCATATTTTCTAGACTGATAAATTGCTTCAGTGGTTTTTCAGATTTGGATAGGCAGTGAAATGTAGAGTGTCAGTGCCTCTCCACTCCCACACACACTTGGGGAATGGACTCAAGACCCTGCAGATACTAGTCAAATGCTTACACACCAAAGTACATTTGCCAGTCCTCAGGCTCCTATTTTTAACCACCTAAAACATTGCGATCATAATCCCAAGGGGCTGGAAAGGTGACTCAGCAGGTAACAGTATTTGGTCTCTTGCAGAACAGAGTTTAGTTTCCTGCGCCCATGTTAGGTAGTTTACAGCTACCAAGGAATCCAGTCCCCCTTCTGACATATTCCAGGAATCCACATACATGTATGTACACATACATATACATGCACATGAATAAAAATACATTTTAAAAACCATAATGCTCATAGCTTTCAAGTTCTCAGTGCCTTGCTGTTTGTTGTGCTCTCCATGGTATTCAGCAGATGGATCTAGTCTTTATCCCACTTCAATTTTGAAAGTTGTTCTGAATTTCCATGGAAAAACTGTTTCCACTTTTTTTTCACTTTCACCATTTTAATGTCTAATATGAATTATTAGACTTCCTGTGTGTCAAATTCACATTGAAGTATATGTAAGTAAGTTTGCTTCTTTGATTCTAGATAGTTTGAGAGTCTTTCACATTATCTTATTGTTATTCGAATATGACCTTCACTGCTAATTCTTAAAATGTTTCTTAAATGCAAAGTGTTCTTTTAAACATTTTATTTCAGAAAACTGAGAAGAGTGAGTTTTTAAATTTCTTCTACAACCATTGCATGCATGTCCTCACAGCTCCACTTTTGACCAATACGTCAGAAGACAAGTGTGAGAAGGGTAAGTTCTCTTGTCTGTTTGCATATGATGGCCATAAAGTATTATGTGGTGCTTTATATGGCAGAGGGGATATTACTGAGAGATTTAAAGTGCAATATGAAGTCATGATTGTCCTTGTCTGTGGGTGTCTTTGGTAAGAACTGTCAATGCCCAATTTGTGGGAAAAGTGTTTTCTTTCTAGTCTGTTTTTTTTTGTTGTTGTTGCTTCTCCATATTTGTTGCATGGGTTATGCTCATAACTTACTAATGGCAGGTTCTAGTTCTAGAGTTAAAGTGGAATGGAGACAAGATAGCTTTGAAGCAATGTGATTAAAGAACTGCTTAGGCATTAGTAGCTGTCTAGGTCCAGTTTGGCAGCAATTTTTGGTTTATTAGAGTAACCAACTAAGAGGACACCATGGCTAGATGTGGCTGCATCAGGCCTATAATTTCACAACTGAGAGGTGGAGGCAAGAGGATTAGGAATTCAAAGCCAGTTTTAGCTAGCCTGGCATATAAGTTCCCGTCCTAAAGGAGATGGGGAATTGGTCAAGACATGTTTATGAAATTAATAAAAGTTACAACATAGACATACTCCATTTAACAGCTTTAATGGCTTTCTGATTATTTTCCCTACAGAGTATTTTTACATTTATATGGTAGGTTCAGTACTGTCACTATATTGCTTATGATTTTAAAAAATGAACATTATATAGAGTATCTATATAATGGAAGATTGCAGTTAAATAATTAAATTGAATTTTGATGTATCAACTTAATTATCATAAATGCAAAGTTGATGGATGGTGGTGGCATATACCTTTAATTCCAACACTAGGAGGCAGAGGCAGGTAGATCTATATGAGTTCAGGGCCAGAAACTGTGTCTGTGTGTGAGTGGGGGGTAAGCAAAGTTAGGTAAATTTAAAAAGAGATGGTCTAGAAGATTTTTGTTGTTAAATTTGTAATTAAATTTGTGCATTTTCATAGTTGTTTTAGCACTTATACCATATGCAGATATATAGTTAGTACTGCTAATAGATATTTATGTATTGCCTGTTGGCTTTATCAAAACTAATTTAACGCCGGGCGGTGGTGGCGCACGCCTTTAATCCCAGCACTCAGGAGGCAGAGGCAGGCGGATCTCTGTGAGTTCGAGGCCAGCCTGGTCTACAAGAGCTAGTTCCAGGACAAGCTCTAAAAAAAGCTGCGGAGAAACCCTGTCTCGAAAAACCAAAAAAAAAAAAAAACTAATTTAACATAATGTATGTGTTTCTCTGAAGTTTTAAACTTCCAGCATTTTATGGGTGTGTGTTTGTTTGGTCTTTTGAGATGGGGTTTCTCTGTGTAGCTTTTGGAGCCTATCGTAGAACTCACTTTGTAGATCAGATTGTCTTCAGAGATCCATCTGCCTCTGCCTCCCGAGTGCTGGGATTAAAGGCATATCACCACCTGGCTCATTTTGTGTTTTTTAAGAAGCTGCGTCCCCTATTCTATGAATGGCCTGAGCCCCTCTTCTACTACTGGTCACCCCCAGACTTACAAGTCTGTCGAAGCTGTGCCCTCTCTTCCCCACCTAGCCTCCTCATGGCCAATGTGATGCAGTGATGTAGGAGGTCCTTCTGCCTGTGTATTGCTTTCATTGGCCTTTTGATAGGACAAAACTGAGGTAGGCAGGGAAGACAAAACTTAAATTCTAAAAAAAAAAAAAAATTGAAGCTACCAGATCAGACATGCTGAATCTTTCCCGGTAAGCCATGACCTAATGGTGACATACAGATTATTAGAAATGGGTTAAATCAAGATGTAAGAGTTAGCCAGTAAGAGGCTAGAGCTTATGGGCCAAACAGTAATTTAATTAATACAATTTCTATGTGGTTATTTTGGGTGTAAGGTAGCCGGGCAGGACGGAACAAAGGGACCCCACACTCCTCACAACATTGCAGAAATATATTCTAATTGCTAATGTTGAATAAAAGAAAATAAAATATGTATCTGTCTCACCTGGTTTTAACCTCACTTTTATTTTCACTGTTACTGTTGTCTTTGTCTCTGGTATTTGTGATGTAGGGTTTCTCTGTATAGCCCTGACTGTCCTGGAACTCACTCTGTAGACCAGGCTGATCTCAAACTCACAGAGATCTGCCTACCTCTGCTTCCTGAGTGCTGGAATTAAAAGTGTGCACCACTATGCCCAGCTCACTACTATTATATTTTAATAGTCTCTTCACCTAATTTTGTAAAAGATATATGATATTTAACCAAAGAAAGCAGCTCAGTGGTTATTATGAAATTTAAAAGAAATTATGATTAAGGATGCTTGTATGTTGTGAAATATGAGGAAAATGTAAAATATTATTTACTGAAGTAGTTGATTTTAATTTTTCTTTTAAAGATCATTTGCTTGGATCTAACAAAACCAGTACAATTTGCCCTGGTAAGTTTAAATTCATATTTTATGAGTACAAATTGTGAGGTTTTTCTCACAATTTGTATGTATGTATATGTGTGTAGATGGCTGCTACTAAACATCTCCATGAAATTGTTTTTATTTGATCCTTGAATAGCAAAAAATAACGTTTTTCTTAAAGATGGCTTTTTAAAGATGTTAATTGGTATTGGGACTGCCGGGCAGCATAGTTGGTAGAGGAGCTTACATATTGGCTGTCTTCTGGTGCCCAGACCCCAGAGGTGGTAGGAGAAAGCCCATTCCTAAGACTGTCCTCTACAACCATACTAGCTCTCGCATGCACACGCACACAAACAAATTTAAAAGATATTTCATTGAGCCACTTCAGGTAAGAGCTTTGAGGCCTTTGTTCTCTGTTGTGCCATTTCTGAATTTGTTCCTATTTGCATTGATAGCATTAATTAAGAATACATTGCTAGGAAATTGTCAGTGTGACAGGGTTTAATATCACATTTGTGGATTTATATTGAGCTTTTCTTTGTTACTTCATTTTTTACACTAGAGCCTTAAAACCGGTAATGCTTTTAAATAGTCTATATTTATATCATAATGTATTTATATATGTACTTTTTAAAAATTATATAAAATGTACTTTTCGCTCTAAGACACAGAATGTATTTATTCTCTTTAGGTATATTTATTCTCACTAGATATCTTTCTTTCATAGATAATTATCAAACAGCACAGCTGCTTGCCTTAATTCTAGAGTTACTCACATTTTGTGTGGAACATCACACATACCACATAAAAAACTATATCATGAACAAGGACTTGCTAAGAAGAGTTTTGGTGTTGATGAATTCAAAGCACACTTTCTTGGCCTTGTGTAAGTAATAATGAGAATTTTGTTAAAAAAAATCATTTAAGGAATACTTTTTAGTAGAAGTAAAATGCCATTTGCCCATGCGAAGTCATCTGCTTATTAGTACTGTGTGTGATATTAATGAGATGGCCGAGAGAGCCGACTGCTTCTGCTTCGTATTCTGTAATCTGAGGACAAGAGCAAGAGTGGGAATCGTGCTTTCCCACATGCATATTGCTTACATTTAGGTTGAACTGAATTATCCTAGGTTTTGTTGGAATACAATCCAATGTGCAATAACAGCATTGCTTGATAGAACTTTTCTGGTATGTCGAGGCTTCTTCAAAATACCAAATTTTATGTGTGGGTGGGTGGGCACATGCAAATTCATTATGTAGCCAACGGTGGCCTGGATTTTTCTAATCCTTCCTTCACTGTTGAGTACTGGGATTACAGACAAGTGTTACATACAGTTTATGCATCACTAGGTATTAAACTGAGTGCCTTGTGAATGCCAGGAAACTATACCAACTGAGTGATAATTGCCAGCCTCGTTTGTTGCTCTTAATACCCCTATCCTCCTTTAGTTTTAGGTCCTTAATTTAGCCAGTGTTGGTGGGATTTAGTCGCTCATACCTATAATCCCAGCACTTGGGAAGGAGGATCAGGAATTTAGGATCATTCTTCAGTACGTAGCAATTCATAAGTTGGCCTGGGACATGAGACGTTGACTCAAAAGGACAAAACAAACAAGCAAAAACTTAACGTTAATAACCTGTGGCTCTTATTTTTTTCTATCCCTATACAAGTATACGTAAATGTATTCATACACAGATACAGGGGGCTTTCACCTTTTTGAAAATTAGATTGTGCTAGTACATTTCTCTGTCCTTCACTACTGCAAATTATGTGATCTTATTTTTTCTAATGATAGCTAAGTAACATTTCATAGTGTGATTTCCACAATTGATTTACCATCTAAAACATAGGTTATAGAATTGATTTTGCTTTTTCACGCATTCCCAACTACACTGTATATAATACAATAATCTTTAATATGCTAATGTGTTTCTGTAAGGTTCACAATAATAGAATTGTCAGACAAAATGTTTGTGTACTTTTTCATATATTCTTCAATTTTAACATCTACCTACCTACCAGATTACTTTCCCTCCCAAAAACTAAAGCCTTTAGCATTTTCCTAGTACCCTATTGTGTCACACTAATAGGTGGGAGGGAGGGAGGGAGGGAGGGAGGGAGGGAGGGAGGGAAGGAAGGAAGGAAGGAAGGAAGGAAGGAAGGAAGGAAGGAAGGAAGGAAGGAAGGAGAAAAACTTTCCCCAAAGCTAAAGCATTTGACATTATCCCAGCATCCTATAATGCTACATGGACAGGCGGGCTGATGGACAGATGAATGGATGGATAGAAAGGAAAAGATGGAGGGGACAGGGCCTTAATCTGAATTCCCAAGGTAGCTTAGGATGTATTGCATAGCTCTGGCTTATCTTGAACTCATGGCGGTCCTCCTATCTCTGCCTGATGCAGATATATTTTGAAATAGTCTTATGTAGCCCAACTGACCTCAAACTATATGGCTATGGATGATCCTTATACTTCTGCCTCCACCCACAAAATGTTGGAATATAGGTCTGAGAGTCATCATGTTCAGCCTAATTTGCATTTTCATATATTGTAAACTGAGCATTATTTTTTCATAGAGCCTTTTGTGTATTATAGTTTATGTTTTAGGAGAAGTTCCAGTCTTAAACTTGCCTTTTATTAATGTTTTCCATTTAACTTTTTTGAAAAACAATCTTTATTAGGGCTGAAAAATGGCTCAGTTGAGACTTGCAAGCATAAGGGCATGAATTTGATTCCCAGAACCCAAGTGCAGGGCTGGTAGTGTGCGCACATTTGTAATACCTGGGGGAGGGGGGCAGAGACAGACTCTCTAAGGCTGAGTTGGCTGGCTAGTCTGTACTAGTCAGTGGGCTTCGGGCCAGTGAGAAATCATGTCTCAAATATGCTGGATGACTCCTGAGGGTGTCCTCCAGATTCCCCATGCACACCTCACACACATAATGTACACATATTGTCACATACACATTTTTAAGTGCTTCATAAATTATTATAAATTCAGTTTACCTCTTTATTTCTGTGTCCTAAGATAATACAAATATTCTCTTCATTATTTTTCTCATTTGATTTTTATATTTGCTTATGTAGTATATCTGAAATGTATTTTAGAATGTGATATGAGGTAATAGTCTAGGTAGCTAGCCACCTATGCCAACACACTCATTAATAAATCACATTTTTCCATAGAATGAAAATGCCACTTCCGCTATGCAGTGAATTAACAAAACACTTAGACCTTATTTCTGTAATATCTATTACTTAATCTTATCAGATGAAATATTAAGTGTTGTTATATACTATTTTTGTGGAAGATTTAAATATCTGCCTTTTGAGTTTGCCATATTAACTTTCATATTTTTCCTGGTTATCTGTTAGACATCTATCCTTTAATGATAAAGTTGTATTTAATTCAAATCATTTGGAATTACATGTATTTTTATGCTAATTTTGAAAGGATTTATGTTCTCATGTTTGGTTTTCCATAAATAATCCCTTAGATTGTATATTATACCCATTAATGTCAGTATATCCTGATTGGATGAAATTCCAGTATATAAGTCTTTGTATGGTTTCAAGCTCTCCATCATTATAATAAAGCAGGAAATCCTGTTTTTTATATAATAAATTGTGAAATGCCAAGTTATATATAGTCCTTAGTTATTACTCTTGTTTTTTGTTAGCAAATGCAGTCTGATCTACCGTAGTTCGTACACAATTGACAAACAAGTAAATAATGTCATAATGTGAAAGCAGTATTAATTCACAAGTAAGTGTTCCAAGACAAGAGAAGCAAGAGTAGTTGATCTATATTCTTCATTGAAAACATTTTAAAAGTTTAGATCTGTTATGTTACTTATAGTCTCTTTGATTGTATATCAAGAAAATTAAAAGCAAACATCTGAAGAAAATTAAAAGCAAACATCTGCGTCCATACATTCCTACCTAGAAATATAATAGACTGTACCACTCCTACCCACTTCGCTGCCTGATTCTGTGCTTCTTATAATGCACCTACTATCTTCCTTTAAGTGTTGCTAGATTGGTATTATAGATACTGGATTTTTTTAATTGTTCTTTTCTTTTTAATTATCACTATTGTGTGTGTGCATGATGTTAGAAAATAAACTTATGGAGTCAGTTCTTTCCTTCTACTTTCCTGGTGGGTCTGGGTATTAAATTCTGTTCACCAAGCCCTCATCTACCCAACCAATCTTGTCATTCCTAAATTTTACTTTTGTTTTTGTTTGTTTCAAAGCCCAATTTTTTTTCAATGTACTATTTTACTTTTGGAAAGATTTAAACATTCAAAAATTTAAACATTGAAAACTTTAAACATTCAATTTCTTTCATGTACTGTTTTATTTTTTTGAAAAATTTAAACATTTATGTCAAATTAGCTATAAAATATTTTTGGTAAATTCATTATTCCCTTTTTACATTTTTTAAATATTAGGTGCACTTCGCTTTATGAGGCGGATAATTGGCCTTAAGGATGAATTTTATAATCGTTACATCACCAAAGGAAATCTTTTTGAACCAGTTATAAACGCCCTTTTGGATAATGGAACGCGGTACAATCTGTTAAATTCAGCTGTTATTGAATTGTTTGAATTTATAAGAGTGGTAAGTTTATATTAAAGATCTTTTAGTAATCATATAAAAACAAGTAATTGTATATAAAAGTGAAACTGTATGTAATCAAATTGAATTTTTTATTCCTATTTTCCTGAAATTATTATTCCATACTAGAGGTATGTTGCCATAGTCAGCATAATTCACCTCTTGTGTGTTTGAATCTGCTTCTATTAAACTGAAATCTTTAAGAAGTCACTCACTCTCTCTTCTTACCTGTACATGGGATATAGTTGAGTGGCAGTAGTTCCTCTGGGGTGGTTCACTTGGGGATCATGTATGGGTCCTTCTCTGTGATAGGTAGGCTCTACCACTGAGTCACTCCCCAAACCACTGTTGAAAACTGGGACACTGAAAAGTGAAAGTCAAGTCTTGTAACTCTATTTGCTCATTTTTTTTCAGTTCCATTTTTCTTGAGGAAATGTTTTTGGACCATGTGTGGCAAGTTGGACATTCTAATCAAGAAAGACATTCTTGTGATCTACTGTGAAACAGCAGTTTTCTATTATAGGAGTCATAATAAAAATGGATACAAAACTAATTTTTTCCTTAGTAGAATTTTATACAAGATGCTTAATAAGTAGGATGGAATTTTAAAATTTTAAGGATGAGAGCACTGGGAAGTTAAAATTAGTCCAGCTATCTTTTGTTACAGTTAAGGAAGCTGAGGCAGCAGAAATGACTCGTTAGTCTGTCAAAGCATCCGGACAGCTCAGAGCACATTGAGCAGCTGCAGCTGTGTCCTAGAACAACTGGAGAGAACAGTGCACACAGACCAGAGAGAAGCTGATTGCCATGGTCTGCCCAGTTTACCTCTTGTACATCTAGAAACTCATTTTCTGGTTTTGCTTATAACAAGTCAGATTCTAGTTACTTGCTGCTCCTATATGAAGACTGTTAGGCTCACTAAATGGTTTTTCTAAGAGTGACCACTTGCCAGGAGGATGATTTTGAGATGAAGAGGACAGAAGTGTAGTGTAGGGTTGGGAGACAAGCAGCACAGTCGATTGCCTCGGCTGCTGTCTGTTGTGCTGCCTTCCATGAGCTTTCTGTGGACTTAGAGCCCTTTTCCCTTTAGCATTTTGGTAAGACACTGATAAAATGAATGGGTTCACACCTCTCTTCCAAAGCCATTGTAGAGTTTACATTTTTTTTGAAGTGATAAGCTTAATACACTGAATCTTCAACCTTAACATGTCTTTGTTCCGTTTACAAAAGTTTATTGCCAAAATAGAAATTGTAGAGTTCCAGTTAAGTAGTTTATCCTATTTGTATATTCAATATAATCAAAGAAATCTGTGCTTATTATCTACTGTGATAATAAGATATTTTGATAGCAGTATTTATCTACATAGATATTACGATATTTTGACAGCAGTTAAATAGGAAATCATTAACATTTACTGAACATGTGGGTTTAACGTTTGTTTTCTGTTAAACTCTCAAGACCTAAATTTTGTCTTTGTAAAATGGGTATAACTTATTTCATAGGATTGTGAGAATTACACATGAAATTGTGACAGTGTTCTTTAAATTGTGAAGTACTGTATAAAGCACTAAGACATAAACTAAATTCATTGCTTTTCAAATGTTCCTTATAGCCCCCTAAAGGGCTCCAGTGAATTGCCTCTCCTTGTTCCAAGTTTTCTGTGGAGTCCTGTCCTGGCTCATGTATAAGGAATCTAGGACATTTGTTTTTAGAAGGTGATTTTGAAAAACCTTTTCTGATCAACTTTGGACATATAACATTTTTATTTTAATTTTTCTCAACAAGTATTATATTGTTTTGTAAATATAAATTTTGTGCCTATACAGGAAGATATCAAATCTCTTACTGCACATATAGTTGAAAACTTTTATAAAGCACTTGAGTCGATTGAATATGTTCAGACATTCAAAGGATTGAAGACAAAATATGAACAAGAAAAAGACAGACAAAATCAAAAACTGAACAGGTATTGTTTAAGTATATTAATATTTGTAGAAAGCAAAATTAAGTATGAAATTGTCCACAGTTTAGATTTTAACATGTAAAAGTTTTTACATTAGCATAACCTCTTCTTATAGGAGGGTCAGCCGTCCTTCCTGCCCCGTCCATTGTATGATAACTAGATACTATATATAGTAACTCAAGATGAGTTCTTAATTTAGTTTACAACATGCAAAAACAATTGAAGAGTTCTCTGGCTACATCTTACATGATGATTGAGATAATTTTGATGTACTATACATCATAACTTAAAAGTACATTAGTTCATCTTGGTTATTTATTCTTCCCAAACTTACCTGGCCATGAACTTGTAGTCATTGCTCAATATCTGTATTATATTTCTTACAGTGTACCATCTATATTGCGTAGCAACCGATTTCGCAGAGATGCAAAAGCTCTGGAAGATGATGAAGAAATGTGGTTTAATGAAGACGATGATGAAGAAGGAAAGGCAGTTGTGACACCAATTGAAAAATCTAAGACCGAAGATGATTTTCCAGATAGTTACGAAAAATTTATGGAGACTAAAAAAGGTACTAAGATCCTGAATTTTCATTTAGAATTGTCTCTCTTAGTAAACAGTCAGATAGCTTGAGTTTGATCCTTAGCACCATGTACACACACTCACCTACACACACACACAGCCATAATAATAATAAATATTACTTGATTGGGAAAATCTTGCCACGGTATGTAAAACAAGCACAAGAATTTTATGCTGAATCATACCCTTTTAAAGTTATCCACATTTTCCAAATTATTTTAGATGTTCATATTTAAAATGTTTTCCTTGAAAGATTATTTTTGATGCTATTCATTTGGGGTTTAAAATTTTTTCAGTTTATACTATTATTTTCTGGTCTAGAGCTCAGAGTTGCCGAGTCTTAGCTTCTCAAATGCTGTGATCGCTGTGTCACCACACCTGTCCTTGGTTAGCAGTTTGTTGTCTCTTCATACTTCTCTGAGCAGAGCAGTATTGGCTTTCTTTATGAAAATGAATTTCATTGAGGATTTTCATTATGGTTAAATTGTGTGAGTGCTGCTGTTATTAAGTAACTGAGACAATGACAGGAGATTCTGATATTTACAGCCTGAGCAAAGTAAGCTCAAAAAGGTAACTTT